>NC_133407.1:56871428-57177500 GCF_049350105.2 Macaca mulatta
TAGAGATAACTGTCCACAAGGTACACATGAAGATTCATGACTCACATACCCTTACAAAAAGGTCCACCACTTAGCTAAGGTTAGCCTCATTTTAGAGAGATCTCCACAGTCCCATGAGGGTTACATGATCTTCTGGTAATGTTTCCTCAAATATTTGAAGGTTTCTTATGACCATTCCTAAAGTACAAATACTTTGGAGAATGAGACAAATTAATGCCTGACTCCTATATAAGAAGTATGGGTCTGGGAATGCAGATCATGCCTCTGGAGATCAAGGTTTTTTTTCTTTTTTTTTTTTCCTTCAGTTTTTGTTTGTTTGTTTAAGGAGAGTCTCGCTCTGTCACCCAGGCTGGAGAGCAGTAGTATGATTACAGCTCACTGCAGCCTTGATCTCCCAGGCTCTAGCAATCCTCTGACCTCAGCCTCCTGAGTAGCTGGGACTACAGGCACATGCCACCATGCCAGGCTAGTTTTTTATTTTTTCCAGAGATGAGATACCATATGTTTTTTTTTTTTTTTTTTTTTTTTTTTTGAGACAGAGTCTCGGAGTCTTGCTCTGTTGCCCAGGCTGGAGTGCAATGGCACAATCTCAGCTCAATGCAAGCTCCACCTCCTGGGTTCATGCCATTCTCCTGCCTCAGCCTCCCAAGTAGCTGGGACTACAGGTGCCTGCCACCACGCCTGTCTAATTTTTTTTTTGTATTTTTAGTAGAGACAGGGTTTCACTGTGTTAGCCAGAATGGTCTCGATCTCTTGACCTCGTGATCTGCTCTCCTCAGGCTCCCAAAGTGCTGGGATTACAGGCGTGAGCTAATGTGCCTGCCCTGTATCTATCTTCTAAGGCTACTTGTTACACAAGCATCCTTAGAAAAAATATTGAACAAAACTGCCCAGTTAGCACCTCGTTCATATACCATGCAGAAAGATGAGAGATCCACAGAAAATTGTTTCCCAACACTAATATTTCATTAGGACTTTGGCTTACGAGACAGGTTTGTCACAATCAAATCAAATATAGAAATCACATATAGAAACATCTCTAAATGTGAAATGTTTTATTTGGGAAGCAAGAATTGTAGTTCCAGGGCATACATGCTAGACCATGTGGTCTTCAACATGTCCAAAAAAAACAAAGAGGAGGTTGGAAGTTTTACAAAAAGGAGAAATGGTATGTGTTTTTTTTGTTTGTTTGAAAGATAGTTCACTGGCACTACTAAAGTTTTGGAGAGCTGGCAAGCTTTGACTGCTGAGTGACTGAGGTGGATCAAACTTGTCTTAGTGTCACAGCAGGTATTTCAGTAACCATTAGATAAAACTGGTTTCAGGTTACAATGGGCAGTTTCTGCAGGCTTGCCAAGAATTACATTCTTGGAGCAATGTTATCTTCCCTGAGTGTTTTTTTTTTTTTTTTTCCCCACCTGGCTTCTCAACTTTGTTTTAGTTGACTATGTCAAGAATGACCCAATGTGTATGATCAACTTTCCTGGTTGTCCTGCAGTTTTTCTTTCTTATAAAATCCTTCACAGATTTTGGTATCAGAGTTTTTCCAGCCTCATGAAATGAGTTGGGAAATGTTCTCCCTGTGTTTTCTGGAAGAATTTGGGGAGATTTGTGATATTTCTTTCTTAAATGTTTGAATAAATTTACCCATGAAACTTTGGTAGTCAGGAGGCTACCACTGAAACTATGGGCTTCAAAACATGCTGTTGTGGCTGCAAGACAGCCATCAAGGAGCTACTGCTGCCACAAAGTCCTTTCAACACACAAGAAGTCAGTGACTGGGCACCAGGATGCTGCCCAGTACTCAGCATGTCCATTACCAGGCAGCCCAACATGGCAATAGGAAGATGACGCTTGCCTCATTCCCATCTTCCAAAATTCCATTCAATAGCATTGAATGGATAGAATAAGTTTGCTTTCAGCACCCTAGATGCAAGGGAATCCTGAAAATGCTGTACAGTTGTTAGCGTACTAGTGTCTTTAGTATAGAAAAGCACACTACAAAAGTTTCAAGTGGACAGCATGCCCAAGTTTACCAAAATCTGTAAAAGGTAAATAATTCAGATATAACTTAAAAGTAGTAGGTTTAATCATGCCTACTCTGCTTCCTGAGAAAATATTCTCAAAATTCCTTGCATAAAGGGTATCAATGGGCCTTTAGCAACATAAAAAGAATTTGACTAAAGTAAATAGTGGTATATATCAAGAACCTTAAAATAATCATATTCTTTATACCATTAATTCCATTGCTAAAACTCTGAAATAAAGAAATACAGAAATAATCACAAAAGCTATCTATATAGAAAAGTGTTTCTAATTGCATTATTTATAATATTAAAAAATTTAAACATCCAGTTCTCTTAAATTAGAAAGTGGCCAAGTAAATTGAAAGACAAGCATCTAATATTATACAAATATTAAAATGATTATATAATTGTGAATAAAAAGTATATATAATATATAATGAATATATAATATACAAATATTAAAATGATTATATCATTGTGAATAAAAGTATATATAATATATAATGAATATATAATAGACAAATATTACAATGATTATATCATTGTGAATAAAAAGTAAAGCTACAAAATTTTATGCACGGCATGATTTTAACTATATTAAAGATCATAAAAGAAAAAAATAGGAAGGAAATAAGCCGAAAAACTAGACAATAGATTTTGAGTGGTTTTTAACATTTTTTTCTGCCCTTTTTATGCTATTTATTACTTTGTAAGTTTATTACAAAAAGCATGCATTACTTTGTAATCAAAAACAAAATAAAAAGGGATTTATTCTCTAATGGGACAGTCTGGTATTTGGAAGAAAAATGATTTTTGAACTGTTGAGATTGTGTGAATTAAAGGCAATTGAAAAAAATCAGGACTTGTTTCTACTCTGTGCACACCACTAAAGGGATGCTATTGCTGACAGTTTAATAGTCAGTTTCAGGAAAAAAAGCAAGAGAACTATAGAATGCACCATATCTGGTTCAGTTATCTTCTTGATTTTCTAGGAATGTTGTTTAACTTTCTTACTTTTGAAATATGTAAATAGCAACTAGCTAGTTGCTCTTGTTGAAAATAAGAATACCAAAGTTTCTTAAATTTCATTTGTATCATTTTGTTTTTCATTATACTTTTTATTTTGAGGAAATTATAGATTCATATGCAGTGTAAGAAATAATACAGAAAATACACAAAAATGCTTTGCCCAGTTTTCTCCAATAATAACATCTTATAAAATTATAGTCACAGATCACACACAGGATACTGACATTGAGACAGTCAAGAGGAAACAATATTCCCTCCTCTTCTAGTTTTATCACAAGTTTGCCTCATGTTACCCTTTAATAGCCATGCCCAATTCCCTTCCACTCTCATCCTCTGTTAAACACCTGGCAACCATGCACCCATTGTCGATTTCTAGTTTTTTTTAATTTTTATTTTTTTCCATAAGTTATTGGGGTACAGATGGCAGTTAGTTAACATGAGTAAGTTCTTTAATGGTGATTCGTGAGATTTTGGTGCACCCATCACCTAAGCAGTATACACTGCATCATATTTGTAGTCTTTTATCTCTTGCCCCACTCCCAGTCTTCCCCCAAGTCCCCACAGTCCATTGTATCATTGTTATACCTTTGTGTCCTCACAGCTTAGCTCCCACATATAAGTGAGAACATATGATGTTTGGTTTTCCATTCTTGAGTTACTTCACTTGGAATGATAATCTTCAATCTCATCCAGATCGCTGCAAATGCTGGTAATTTGTTCCTTTTTATGTCTGGGTAGTATTCAATCCTACATATTTATCAGTTTCTTTATCCACTTGCTGATCGATGGGCATTTGGATTGGTTCCATGATTTTGCAGTTGTGAATTGCGCTGCTATAAACATGCATATTCAAGTATCTTTTTTGTATAATGACTTATTTTCCTCTGAGTAGGTACCCAGTAGTGGGATTGCTGAATCAAATGGTATTTCTACTTTTTGTTTCTTAAGGAATCTCCACACTGTTTTCCATGAGTTTACATTCCCATCAGCAGTGTAGAAGTGTTCCCTGATCACCGCATCCATGCCAACATCTACTGTTTTCTTTATTTTTTTTATTATAGCCATTCTTGCAGGAGTAAGGTGGTATCGCATTGTGGTTTTGATTTGCATTTTCCTGATCATTAGTGATGCTGAGTTTTTTTTCATGTGTTTGTTTTCCATTTTTATATCTTCTTTTGAGAATTGTCTATTCATGTCCTTAGGCCACTTTTTAATGGGATTGTTTGTTTTTTTCTTACGGATTTCTTTGAGTTCAATGTAGATTCTGGATATTAGTCCTTTGTCAGATGTACAGATTGTGAAGATTTTCTCCCACTCTGTGGGTTGTCTGTTTACTCTGCTGACTGTTCCTTTTGCTGTGCAAAAACTCTTTATTTTAATTAGGACCCATATATTTATCTTTGTTTTTGTTGCATTTGCTTTTGGGTTCTTGGTCATAAAATCCTTGCCTAAAAAGCCAACATCTAGAAGGGTTTTTCCAATGTTGTCTTCTAGAATTTTTATAGTTTCAGGTCTTTGGTTTAAGTCCCTAATCCATCATGAGTTGATTTTTTTTTATAAAGTGAGAAATGAGGGTCCAGTTTCATTCTCTTACGTGTGGTTAGCCAATTATCCCAGAGCAATCAGACAAGAGAAAGAAATAAAGGGCATCAAAATCAGTAAAGAGGAAGTCAAACTGACATTGTTTGCTGGCAATATGATTGTTTACCTTGAAAACCCTAAAGACTCCTCCAGAAGGCTCCTAGAACTGATAAAAGAATTCAGCAAAGTTTCCAGATACAAGATTAATGTACACAAATTAGTAGCTCTTCTATATACCAACAGTGACCAAGCAGAGAATCAAATCAAGAACTCAACCCCTTTTACAATAGCTGCAAAACAAAAACCAAACAAACAAACAAACAAAAAAACAACTTAGGAATATACCTAACCGAGGAGTCAAAAGACCTCTACAATGAAAACTACAAAACACTGCTGAAAGAAATCATAGATGACACAAATGGAAACTCATCCCATGGTCGTGAATGGGTAGAATCAATATTGTGAAAGTGACCATACTGCCAAAAGTGATGTATAAATTCAGTGCAATCCCCACCAAAATGCCACCATCATTCTTCACAGAATTCGAAAAAAATCTAAAATTCATATGGAACCAAAAAGAGCCTGTATAGCCAAAGCAAGACTAAGCAAAAAGAACAAATCTGGAGGCATCATAGTACCTGATTTCAAACTATACTATAAGACCATAGTCACCAAAACAGCATGGTACTGGTATAAAAATAGATACATAGACCAATGAAACAGAATAGAGAACCTGGAAATAGACCGAAATACTTATAGTCAACTGATCTTCAACAAAGCAAACAAAAACATAAGGTGGAGAAAGCATGCCCTTTTAAACAAATGGTGCTAGGACCATTCTCTATTTCTAAACCTTGTCATTTCAAGAATCTTATACCAATGGGTATATAGAATATAGCCTTGGAGATTGGCTTTTTTTCACTCAGCACATTTTTCTTTTGTAGATTTATCCAGGTTGTTGCAAGTATCAATAGTTTCCTTTTTTATTGCTGAGGTAGTGTTCCATGATATGGATACACCAGTTTGTTTAACCATTAATTGATTGAGGGATATCTTGGTTGTATCCAGTTTTCCACTATTATTAATGTAGCTGTTGTAAATATTTGGGTATAGCTTGTTGTATAAGCATACATTATTTCTTATTTCTTATTCGTTATTATGCTTATTTCTCTGGAATAAGTGCCCAGAATACAGTTCATGAGTTGTATGGTATTTGCATGTTTAGTTTTTAAAGAAACTGCCAGAGTTTTCCGGAGTGGCTATATCATGGTACATTCTCATCAGCAATGTATGAGTGATCCAGTTTCTCCACATCCTTGCCAGCATTTTGTGTCACCATTTTTTATATTAGCCATTTTAACAGATTCACAGTGGTATCTCATTCTGTTTTTAATTTTCATTTTCCTAATGGCTAATGAGGTTGAACATCTTATCAGATGATTTTTTTCCATTTGTACACCTTATTTGGTGAAGTGTCCCTTCATATCTTTTGCCCATGTTCTAATTGAATTGTTTGCTTTTTTACTGTTGAATTCTGAGAGCTCTTCACATTTTACAAATAATAATCCTTTGTCAAATATGTGGTTTGTAAATATTTTATCCCAGTTAGTAGCTTATTTTTTCACCTCCTTAACAGGATCTTTCAATAAGAAAATTTTTAAAAACTTTTGATGACACATAATTTATTAATTTTTTATCTTATGGATTATGCTTTTGTTGTCAAGTCTAAGAACTCTTTACATAGCTCTTGAACCTGAAAATACACACCAATGTTTTCTTCTAAAAGTTTTACAGATTTAAGTCCATGATTCATTTTGAGTTAATTTTTGTTGAAAGTGTGAGACTTAGATCAAGGCTTTTTGTATTTGTTTGTTTATTTGCCTATGGATTGGATTCCCAATTATTTCAATGTCATTTGTTGAAAAGGCTATCTTTCCCCCTAATTGCCTTTTCACATTTGTGAAAAATTACTTGGGCATATTTGTGTGGCTCAATTTCTGGGTTCTCTATTGTGTTCCACTGATCTCAATGTTTATTTCTCCACACTACCATACAGTCTTGATTATTGTAGGTATATAGTAAACTTGAAATCAAGTAAACTAATTCTTCTTATTTTCTTCAAAATTGTTTTAGCTATTCTATGTACTTTGCCTTTCTATATAAATTTTCCAATAATCTTGTCTATAGCTATAAAAAATCTTTCTGGATTTTGATAGAAATTGTGTTAAATCTTTTACTTTTTTTTTTTTTTTTTTTTAGATGGAGTCTCGCTCTGTCTCCCAGGCTGGAATGCAGTGGCACAATCTCGGCTCACTGCAACTTCTGTCTCCTGGGTTCAAGTGATTCTCCTGCCTCAGCCTCCCAACTAGTGGGACTACAGGTGTGTGCCACTACGCCCAGCTAATTTTTTGTATTTTTAGTAGAGACGGGGTTTCACTGTGTTAGCCAGGATGGTCTCAGTCTCCTGACCTTGTGATCCACCTGCCTTGGCCTCCCAAAGTGCTGGGATTACAGATGTGAAGCCACCATGCCTAGTCATGTTAATTCTTTATACAAATTGAGAAAAAAAATCATTTTTACTGTATTGAGTCTTTTATTCCATGAGCATGGCATACCTTCTCAATTATTAATCTTCTTTAGTTTTTTCATCAGTATTGTGTAGTTTCCATCATATAAGTCTTAAACATATTTTGTTAGATTTACACTTAAGTATTATAATATTTGAGTACTTGTAAATGGTACCGTATTTTTGATTTCACTGTTCACATGTTCATTGCCAGTATACAGAAATGTAATCAACTTTTATTTACTGTATATTATACCACATTATTGACTTTGTTTACTATTTCTAGGAATTTTCATAGATCCTTTGTAATTTTCTACATTATATTGTCTTACACAATAGACAATCATATTGTCTTCAAATAGGAGCAGTTTTTATTTCTTCTTTTCTAATCAATATTCCTTTTATTTCTTTATATGGCTGAATGCTCTGGCCAAAATTTCTAGTACTGTTGAAGAAGAGTGGTGAGACTGGACATTCTTATTTTGTTACTTATCTTACAGGGAAAACATTCACTTTTTTTTTTAACCATTAAATATATAATTATGAACAGATTCTTAATAGATGCTCTTTACCAAGTTGAATAAGTTCCCCCTCTATTCTTCTTTTTCTGAGTTTTATCATAACTGATCATTGAATTTTGTCAAGTAATTTTTTAGCATTAACTGATATTATGTGATTTTTTTCTTTTTTAGCCCATTAATGTGGTGGATCACATTGATTAATTTTCAAATATTGAAACATACTTGCATTCCTGGAATTAAATTAACTAGATTATGGTATATAATTCCTTTCCTATATTGCTGAATTCTATTTGCTTTTTAAAGGATTTTTGTATTTATATTTAGGAGACTAATTGGTCTATAGTTTTTTTTTTTTTTTTTTTGCACTATCTTCATCTGCTTTTGGTATCAGGGTAACACTAGCTTCATAAAATGATTTGAAAAATGTTACCCCCTCTTCTTTTTTTTTTGGAAAAATTGTGTAAAGTTGGTGCTATTTATTAAACATTTCATAAAAATGTCCCCTGTAACCATCTGGGCTTGGAGATTTCTTTATGTGGATCTTTTAAATCATCAATACAATTTCCCTATTAGTTATAGAGCTGTCCAAATTATCTATTTTATATTGGACAAGTAGTGATTACTTGTGTTTTTTAGGGAGTTGACCCATTTTTACCTAAGTTGTCAAATTGATGCATGTAGAGTTGTTCATAGTACAATCGACCCTCTCTACCCATGGGTTCTGTATCTCTGGATTCAACCTACTGCAGATTGGAAATATTTGAAATAAAAAAATGCATCTGTACTGAACATGTACGGTCTTTTTTTCTTGTCATTATTCCCTAAATAATACAGCATAACAACTATACTTAGAGTTTGCATTGTATTTGGTAATATAAGTAATCTAGAGATGATTTAAAGTATATAAGAAGATGTACATAGGTTATTTGCTAATACTATGTCGTTTTATATCAGGGATTTGAACATCCACTGATTTTGATGTCCACGGGAGATCCTAGAACTGATCCCCAACAGATACTGAAAAACAATGTATTCCTTTATTATCCTGATATTCCTTACTCCATTATTGAACTGGCAAACTGTGTCTTTTTGTCTCCTCTTTGTCCTTCACCTCTCTTACTGCTTCTACTTCCTGTGTGTACCTCTAAAAGGACATTGTTACAGAAAATGTAATAATCCCTTTCAAGGGTAAGCAGAAACTGCAATATCTCATTGAGCACATCTGCTTAATATTCCAGCAGTCTAGTTTAATATTCTTACTTTTGAAATATTTAAACAATAGGACCTGGGCAGTTGCTCTTGTTAAACACAAAGAATAACTCATCAAATTGCCCCAAGTTTTCTAATCTAACTGTCTAATTCAATTTTCTTCAGTCTCAGTTGGACATTTAGTGAATTCTAGAGAAAAGGACACAGAGTACATGATGGAAGTTTTGATGGACTTTTGTCCTGACCTGTCATTTATAACCTAATTGAACTGAGAAAAATTCTGTGTGGATACATACTGCCTCAACTTAATCCTAAATCATTTGAGAGGTCTACCTAACCTTTCTCAGGAACTAATTTAAGAGCTTTACAAGGTAACTGAGTTATCCCAGTCCTTTGAACGATTCCTTTACTCTCTTCCCTATAAACTGATACTGGCTTTGCTACCCAGGATTTGACTCTGTGCTTTAACTCTACTGGATTTCCCAGGAGCTTGACACTGTGTCCCACAGGAATATATTATGGATAGAAAACTCCTCACTGAAAACAAAGATGACAGAATTTAAGGATGACAGAATATCTACGTTTAGACGGAAAAAAAAAAAACAGATTGGGAAACAAGAAAACTAACTATAGACAATCATCTATCATTTGGATCTTAAGCAGATCGTTAGTAAGTCCCAGTTTCCTGTTTGCTGGCTGCACATATTTATTCCCAGCCCTCAACCTTGGGGAGAGGAATTACCAAAAGAAAACTAATAAACATCAAGTCACACAGAAGTAAACTGAAGAAAACATATGCCATTAATTAACCTAGTTATTCCTAGTAATTAGTTGCTGTGTATTTTTGATACTGGTACACAGCTAAGAACAGCCAAAAATATGTTTATAAAATGTTTGTTATATAAAACTATAATATTTTAGAAATTTTGCCAAATTCTCTCATTCAGAAGATAAGAAAACTAAGTATGGGAGGCCTTTCATCAACTCACTGATGGAGTTCGGACAAGAAAATACGTGTCTTCTAACTTTTCCCATCCATATTTTACTTTAGCAGCATTTTTCTTTAATTTAGCGATCAGTTTTTATATTACTGACAATAATGTTTTTTCCTATACCTATGTGTGACATATATTCCTTTTGTTTTTTGTTTGTTAGTTTTGGTTTTGTTTTGTTTTTGCAGCAATACTTACTGGAACATTTTACGCAAGGATATCAAATTAATAGAATTTTGTAAATGAATATGAGCCAATCAAGTAGAATGGATTAAGTCTCAATCACTTGTGAGTAGAGAGTTTGCAGTTAAATAATAAGATCACATTCTTTATGCATGGCTGGCTACACAGGCTCCATGTGAGATTAGTAGAGGTTTCTCTCTTTTCACTCCTGGAAAGAAGAAATGCAACTTGGCTTTATTTGTATTGATAGACCATCAGAGCATGTGTCTTTGGAGGTATCATTAGATGAGGAACAACGGCGTGTCCAATCTGAGAGTTGAGAAAGATTTTAGAAGGTGCCTAGTTTAATTTGGCTATTCATGGTAATAATACTTATTCACCCACTTTAATTAAGGAATGACATTTTTGGGTATATATCGATAAACATCAAGCTGATTGTTTACAGTGTTAGTAGAAGAGCTGGCAGAAGTTGGGTGTATGTGAAGTCAGCCTGGAGGCAAATCAAAGCATATAGCAGATTTAAGAGATGACCTCAGGCTAAGGCAGTGCTGAAATCAGATGTAGACAAAACCAGGAGGCCACAAAAGAAAAAGATTAGGCATAGCAAGTATAGCTTCTTGGTCACTGGGCAACAAAGCCTCAGAGCTGTGTCAATGCCCTCCAGTCAAAGACCACCAGGAACAGACCTGTAGTTAAACAAGTTGAGTGGATTCCTTCTTACAGCAAAGGAGAATGCACACCACAGGGAAGTGTGTGGAATCTCAGGAAGAAAGTGTTTGAAAAAAACTTGTGGGATTTGGTCTTTGGTTGGGTCATTTTGTGAATGGAACAGGTAGTAGGGATTCACTCTTGACTGGATTTTCTCAGAAGGAAAGAACAATTTTACAATTGGGTATCTCAGTATCAAGTAATAAAAGAATAATGTCTATATTAAGTGTCTTGTTTTCGGATGTATTTTTTTTCCATCCAAATGAACATGTAAATACTCTCCCATCCCTAAAATTTGTATTTTAAGTAAAGAGTTTTCTTCCCATGACCGCTTTGTTGGGTGTACACTCTGTATGCTCTTAATGTTTAGTTCCTTGTTATGGGTTCAGACAAACACATCTCCCTCACTACTGCCTGTTTGCCTGCTTCTAACTGTTTTATCTTGCCCTTCTCAAATGTTTTTGACGAAATCAAGTTATCTCAGCTTGGTTTAATTTCAAAATCAGCCCAGACCCGTGGTAAGGGTACAGATTTCAAAGATGCTCACTGATTATTATGATTCATTAGCTTTGAGGTAGAATCTGGTAGTCTGTATTTTTATTAAATAGTAAGACACCATATAAGCAAGCTTCTTAATCTATTAATATTTGGTCATACTAAAAGTATATAGCTGGAGTGGTGGCTCGCACCTGTAATCCCAGCACTTTGGGAGGCCGAGGCGGGTGGATCACTTGAGGTCAGGAGTTCAAGACCAGCCTGATCAACATGGTGAAATCCTGAATCTACTAAAAATACAAAAATTGGTCGGGCAGGGTGGTGCACGTCTGTAATACCAGCTACTCAGGAGGCTGAGGTGGGAGAATTGCTTGAACCTGAGAGGTCGAGGTTGCAGTGAGCCAAGATCACACCACAGCACTCCAGCCTGGGTGACAGAGTGACTCCATCTCAATCAGTCAATATAAACAGAACCCAAGTGAAGACATTATATTATCCTTTGAGAAAATGTTTTAACTTTTAAAATTATCCTTTGAGAAAATGTTGCATTTGCCTTTGGAAATTGTATTTAATGCAGAAAAAGACAAAGAATAACATAATAGACATCTGAATATTTGCTGTCCAGCATTTTAAAGGGTTAAAATTTATCTCATATGTTTCAGAAATTTTTAAGTAAAATAAACACAACCAGTTAATATTATTTTTATCTACTTACGCTTGTATTTATTTCTTATCAATCTTGTACCCTTGTTTTATTCACAATCTTGTTCCCTTATTTTGTTCACAAATGCACAAAAATGCGTATCTTTATGCATTTTTAACCACTATTATTTTAGACATCTATTTGATCTATCTAGATCTAGTTCATTTATTTCTCACTGCCATATAGTATATACATGTGTAAATAATTTCACCATTTAATTTCCTATTCCTCCACTGTTGGATATCTGTTTGTTTCTAATATTTTGTTCATATATTCAGTGCTGCCTTGTCCATCCTAGCGCCTGCCTCCTTGTGCACATACACAAGGGTCTATAGGGTTTATAACAACGAGTGGTCTAGTTTGTGCATTTTCAACTGTGAAGAAATTGCCAACATGCTTTCCCAAATGACAACATAATATATGTATATGTGTGTGTGTGTGTTACATATACAAAATACTGTATTTTGGAGTATTTTGTATATATACACAATTTTATTTTTTTATCAGTACAAAATGTCCACTGGCCTAACTAATTAGAGGTGCTGTTTTCTGAATTTTTTGCATATGTATATATTATATATATATATATATATATATAATGTGTATACATATATATATGTAAAATCAGCAGTTTGTCAGTTACCTTCCCCAATAAACTTATACCAATAAAATAGTGTGAAATATTTATACTTACACTATAAGATACAGCATAAAATAGACTTTCAATTTGAGATGTATGAAATAGTAACTTAGTGCTTTAGTTTGCATTTATTTAATTATTGATGAGGACGAGTATCTTCTCAAATGCTCTATACTTACTTAGATTCTTGTTCAGTGAATTGGCCTTTCTGACTCTTTGCCCAATTTTCATTAGTTTTGTTGCTTTTTCCTGTTGATTTCCTGTTGATTAGAATTTCTTCATAAATTTGGAATACTACCCCCCATACACATTGCAGGCAATGAACTTTGCTATTATAATTTTTTACTACCAATTTTTAGTTTTCAGATATATTCCTGATGATTGATAGGGTCTGAAAAGTTACTGCAGGTACGTGTTCCTACCATTAGTTCTTTTCCCTGTTTATAAGAAAAGAGATATCACAAAACTGATTTAAAGCCTAAGGCAGAGTTTCTGTACTTTTGTCATATACATAATGAAACAAAAATAAATAAAAAAAACTAAAGCAATACATTTACAGTTGATCAGCTTTAATTTGCTTTTTGCTGAAACAGTAGCCCTGGAAGTTGATGTACTAGTACACTTCACGTCTTTTTCTAAATTAACAAATTTGTGAAAATTATTTTAGAGAGATTTCAAGTTACACACTAAGCCTCTTTCTAAAACAAATGTATTCCTCTGTCAATAAAAATTGGAAGGAATCAAAGGGCACATTAGCATACAAAATGTAATTTTTAAAAAATACTGCTGAAAAGTCAGACCTTCGTGTTGCTAATTCTGGTAGTAAAAATAACTCTATAGATTTAGCACACCGTGTATGTGTTGCTAGCAGACTAAAGGTTAAACAACTTTAAACTGTTAGACAGAAACTAGTCCCCCAAGCTACTTTCAGCTCAATTTCTCTGGTGAATCAAAAGAAAACAAAAATGCTTGGCAGCTCTTTCTTTCAGTGCAGAGGTAGCTTTGCATTTTTGTAGATGTTGACTTCTAAATATTTGGGTTTTGTTGGTTTTTTATTGTTTTTTGCTCACCTTTAGCATCTCAAAAATGCCAAAGCCTGTTCATTTTATAAGATCTCTATTATATGAGATAAGAAGACACTCAGAATTTTATAAAAATTTTTATAAAATTGCATTCCTAGAATTCTAGATACTGCTTTTACATTTTCAAATGGAAACACTTGTTTTTAGAACTGCGTGTTCTTTTTCTCCTGAGCACATTTCTATCTTATTCTTTTTCTTATAAAATAGGCACAAAATACTCCTCCCATTTTATCAGTACAAACTGTCCACTGGCCTAACTCATTAGAGGTGATGTTTTCTGAATTTTTTGCTTATTTGTTCCACATGCCTCATAGAAAATGTCAGTCAGCATATTAAGAGGAGGAAGTATAGGCACCAAAACCAGGCTATGTTTTAAAACCTAGTAGGAGATGGGTCATCCCGAAGCAATATTGAAGAGGAGGAAATGTTTGTCTCTAGCAAGCTAATTTCTCTTATCTTCACTCTTTTTTTTTTTTTTTTTTTTTTTTTTTTTTGAGACGGAGTCTCGCTCTGTCCCCCTGCCTGGAGTGCAGTGGCGCGATCTCGGCTCACTGCAAGCTCCGCCTCCCGGGATCACGCCATTCTCCTGCCTCAGCCTCCTGAGTATCTGGGACTACAGGCGCCCGCCACCGAGCCCGGCTAATTTTTTTTTTTTTTTTTTTTTTTTTTTTTGTATTTTTAGTAGAGACGGGGTTTCACCGTGTTAGCCAGGATGGTCTCAATCTCCTGACCTTGTGATCCGCCCGCCTTGACCTCCCAAAGTGCTGAGATTACAGGCGTGAGCCACCGCGCCCGGCTTTTTTTTTTTTTTTTTTTTTTTAATTTATTATTATTATACTTTAAGTTCTAGGGTACATGTGCATAACATGCAGGTTTGTTACATATGTATACTTGTGCCATGTTGGTGTGCTGCACCCATCAACTCGTCAGCACCCATCAACTCGTCATTTACATCAGGTATAACTCCCAATGCAATCCCTCCCCCCTCCTCCCCCCCCCCCCCCTTTTTTTTTTTTTTTTGAGACGGAGTCTTGCTCTGTGGCCCAGGCTGGAGTGCTGTGGCATGATCTGGGCTCGCTGCAAGCTCCGCCTCCTGGGTTCACGCCATTCTCCTGCCTCATCCTCCCAAGTAGCTGGGACTATAGGCGCCCGTCACCACGCCCAGCTACTTTTTTGTATTTTTAGTAGAGACGGGGTTTCACCATGTTAGCCAGGATGGTCTCAATCTTCTGACCTTGTGATCCACCTGCCTCGGCCTCCCAAAGTGCTGGGATTACAGGCATGAACCACCGCGCTCGGCCCACTGTTTCTTATTTTAAGCATCCCCTTTACCACTTCCCCACCTATGTACTTCTCGTTTCCACATATACGCACGCATACATACACAATGTCCTTGTGAGCTCACCAGTCATCTCATCTCTTCTGTTGTATTAACCACTAACAGAGAGGAATATATTAAGCTCATTCCAAGTGAAATGTTAGGTAATAGTATCATATCCCTTCCTGAAATATTTATATTGTAACAGAGATGCTAGAAAAACCATCGCCTTGCTTGTTTTTTCAGTCCAGAATCCATCTGCTACTAGTTCGGACTAAACTGTGATTTAATCTCTGGACACAAAAACTAAAATCTCCCTAGATCCATCCCTGTCCTTTATGCTATGACCCATTATCAGGGGTTTTGCCCTCCCAGATTGTCTGGGGGTGGGAATGCTATCTTTAACTCTTAGTCTCCAGGACTGGCCATTGATATCTGCTGCCTGACTTCAATGGCATGAGTTGCTTGCTGCCCAAGACCTACCGCTGACCAAATCCCCTCACACTATAATCTGTCCACCTACTGGGCCAAACTGTTTCTGCAATGGCCAGATAGTAAGTATTTTAGGGTTTATAAGCCATACAGACTCTGTTGCAACTACTCAACTTCGCCATTGTAGCACAAAAGCAACCATATACAATACATAAATGAGTGGGACTAATTGTGCTTCAAAAAAACTTTATTTGTTACAAAAACAGACTGTGGTCCTGATATGACCTACAAGCTGTAGTTTTCAAGCCTGTTCCCCAGACACTTGGCTATACAGCAGGCAACTGGCTTTGCTCATTCATTCATCTTTTCATTCACTCATTCATTCACTAAATGCATATTGTGCGCATGCTGTATGTCAATTGCTTAATGCTTACTACATATTGATACAAAGATGACTAATACACAATATTTCCCCTATATTAGCTGAGAGTTCCAAGACAAAGATAGGCTTGTAAATAATAATAATTTGACAAGGTAAGTGTGTGTCATCCTGGATTTGCTGTTGTTGCAAATTACAGTAAACTTTTCTCAAAATGGCTTAAGCAAAAGGTATCTGATATCTGCTGCCAGACCTCACTGATGTGAGTTGCTTGCTGCTCAACACCTACGGCTGACAAATCTCCCACACCATAGTCTGTCCACCTGCTGGGATGACTGGCCACTAGTTTGGATGGCCTAAATTGCCTGATTCAAGGAGACTATATAATTGGTATAATTCCTGGCCATGTAAAGACCTGTATGTCTATGCCACCTCTATAGTGTCAATAGGAGGAGTAAGTTGTCAGTGTGCAATTTGAAACATCTATAAAGGAGTTTAATTTAGCAGAGGAAAAGTTAATCTGAGTAAACAAAAATTCACATCATAGATGCAACTCCCATGCCATATGTACATAAGCCTAATCCTAATGATACAAATAATACAACAACAGTACAACTATAACAATAATAAATAATATTTACTAAATGTTTACTATGTGCCAGTTGCAGTTCTAAGCATGTTATTAACTGCTTTAATCCTCACTACAGGATTAAATGATAGATATGGCTTTACCCCTATTTTATAGATGAAGATCCAGGAGAATAGACAGAGCTTAAATAACTTGCCCATTTAGAACGAGGCACAATTAGGATTTGAACCCAGACAGTCTGGATTCTGCCTTTATGCTAGGATTCTGCCACTCTGATACATTGTAGAGCTCTGTTTCCAGTCTGTTGTGAAACTGTAGCCTTGGAGCTTTAACATTATGTTCATTTTAAGAGGCTCAGAATTGTCAGCTGTAGGGTAGGAAGTAAATTCCCTTTCATTGTTCAAAGATCAAGGCTGTAGCTAGTTGTCCTAAATTCTATCATTACATTTTGGTAGACTGTGTTACATCATGTCAAGATATTTAAATTCTCCCATGTCTTTCTGGGCATTTGCTAAATGAGAATAACTATTTACCTACCTTAGGATTTCTACTGAAAATTATTATATTACAATGCATCTTTGTGAAATATAATCATTTGATTAAAAACTTTCCATAGAGAGTTTACAACAACATTAGATACCTACACTTATAAACCAAGTTATTCGCAAAGGAGTTTAGTAATCCCAAAGTAGCTAAAATTCAAACTAGGATTTCCAAGTCTAATTTTGCTTCTATCTCACTTATGTGGATTGTTTTTTGAAAAGATCTAGTGATTATTTCTTGAGTTTTAACCAAGTAATACAATATAAAGTGTCATATTATAAACTTTCTTTAGAAGATAAGTAGTCCTTTAAATTTATAGTTGAAAATGTGTAGTCTGGCTTTTAAAAGTGTGTGAGTGTGCACATGTAGGCACATAAATGTGTGATGTCTTCTGTAGTTTAGATATATGAAAGATTTTATTCACAAATTAAAATAACAGCTTAGCAGGACTGAAATATCCTTAATTCCCCTCTTTGGATCATAAAACAAGACTATTGAGTAATAATTCTACCAAGGCACACTTGGAAATTATTGCTAATAAATGAACCCATGTTGTTTTAATATTATTTTGCTAAAACATGCATGTCTTTCACTTTAAATTTAAGCACTAGAATTGCTTGATTGTATTTTACAGATATCTCACTGTTTTCCCCTTCAATAGAGCATCCATATGAATATTAAGTAACCCTGGAACAAGAGTGTATCCACCATTTATTCTCAAACGCATGTCATTTCAGAAGACTCATAGGGTATTAAAGAGTTAGTGGTAGTACTGGCAAATGAGGGTAGAGTTGTTTCAGTTTTAGGAATGAAATACTTTTTATGCTTATTACTTTTCTGTGTTCAGAATAAAATAAATGCTTTTTAAATTGTGAATGAGTACAAAACATAGAAAATTATTTTAAAAAATAGGTAAATATTTCCAGAAATGGTGGAAAGACAAATTAATGCTTTTTTTCCAATTTCTGATAGTGTATGTTGTTAATACCTCTCCTTCCCTCCACAGATGTAGATTAATTGAGAATTACACTATCTCATGTTATATTCAAAAATACATGTTAACATAAAATGACTCCAATAAACTTTTTACTCATAATACTAGCTACTGTCGCTTAAGTTTTTAATTGTATCAAGCACTATCAAAGTGACTAGCAATAATTGTCTCCTGTAACCTTAACAACATCAGTAGGAAGTTACGATTATTACAGAAGTTTTATGGATTTGGAATCTGAGATACAGACGGGGCAAGTGACTTTTCCAGTTAGTGGTGGAGCTGGGCTGAGAACCCACATAGTTTGACTCTAGAGACCATACACTTAACTACTCACTATTTTGTACCATGCTTCCCTTTCCTCACCTGTCTTAAGGATTTCTGCTGAAAAATTGGATGAAATACTCCTGTTTCTGGAGAGTGTTTACCATTTGGCCATGAGGTTTATGCAGCTAATTTGTTGCTCTGCAGCTGCGATCACTCTCATTAAATAGTAATTTCTATTAAGCATGAATCTTTTCCTGTTTCTTTTCTAGTATAGTACTTGTTCCTTTTCTTTTATGTGCCTTCACAGAGCTGTCCCTGACCAATTCAAGATTATAGCAGCACAATATCTCTTTGAAGTTCATATCTTATATTAATAGAAACACTTGGAACTCAATCTTTGTTCATTCTTGTACTGGAGAGTTCTCTGCCATGTGAATCAAATCCTGAACACAGCTGATTTAATTAGAGGTGGTCAAATTATAGCCAAAATCATAGGTCATGAGCAATCCTGGTTAAAAAGCTCTGCCTGAAGAGGGAAAAGTGAAACGAAATGTACCAAATGGATTTAATTTCATGCATTTAAATTAGAGGCACAAACATAATTAGTGTGAGAAGTGGGAAGGGTACTGAATATAAGGCTTTTTATCCAGTATTTTCAAACTCTACTAGCTCTAAAATAATTTTGCAAAACTTTCTATCCTATAACACATGTTCAGTTGTAGCCTATAATTTTTATCATAAATTTAAACAGTTGCAAGTAATTTATTTTTTAACATTAGTAAACACAGAAATTTGAAAATTAAAATGATCTTTTAAGTGAAGTAGAATTCTTAGATCTGAGCAAGAGGAATCTCACACACTATGAAGGCATACTATATAAATTCATTTAAAAAATGCCCAGGACCCTCTATTACCAGGAGCCTAGCATTTAACACTCATGCAGAAAGACCTGTAACTCTAAACATCTGTTCTCAATACTAACGCCATTCAACACCAGGGAATCACTTTTGCACATCTCCTGCCCTAGTCCTCCACACAAAAAGAAAGTTCATCTAAATGTTAGAAAAGCCTGCAGGATGTACTGCCACTGAGGTCTGAGTCACATGCTGCTTTGGAGGGCACGGTATATTTGAAATGCTTAAGATACAGACAAACAGATTAACTTATCAAATCCCTATACCAGATGGCATGAATGCAAAGTTCTTAAAACAACAAAGTAATTTTTCCTACCAGGTCAAGTACCCATTTTCTTGCCTCTCTATTTCTGATTAAAATATCTGCCAAGAGTTGTACACAGTAGCTGAGGAATATTTATCAATAATAAACAATTCCTATTACCCTATATTTATGTATGTGAATATTTAGACCTCTTTTGCACTCACAACTAGATGGAAATTTAACAATAAAATTGGAAATAATTTTCTTTGTATAAATATATTTAATGTTACATTCAGTGTTCAAAAATTAAGTAATTTTGATTTAAAAGTAACTTTTTTCAAAAACATTAAAAATTGTTTTTGCATTTACTATAATTCTTTATAAACATATTTTTTCAGTTTTGTGCACTTTGATTATAATTATAATTTGCTTTTAATTTTTTAGATTATTATTGTCATTAAAACACAAATTATGTGAAAATTTTGATTATGACAAAATAATTTAGCTATCCACTAAATAGAATAAAAATAAAACTTATGAAAGAACATATAATCATTTATATATTACATATGCCATTACTTTTTTTTTTTTTTTTTGAGACAGAGACTCGCTCTGTGGCCCAGGCTGGAGTGCAGTGGGCACGATCTGGGCTCACTGCGAGCTCCACCTCCCGGGTTCACTCCATTCTCCTGCCTCAGCCTCCCGAGTAGCTGGGACTACAGGCACCCACCACCACGCCCGGCTAGTTTTTTGTAGTTTTAGTAGAGACCGGGTTTCACCGTGTTAGCTAGAATGGTCTAGGTCTCCTGACCTCGTGATCCGCCCACCTCGGCCTCCCAAAGTGCTGGGATTACAGGCGTGAACCACCGCGCCCGGCCCTGAGAAACCTTCTTTACACAAATATGTAGAGGAAATGGAAGGAGATTTTAATTCTGTCAAGAATATCCACCTTCAATTATGCTGAAAAGAAAAGATTAGAATTTAGCAACTTTTTCCTCTATTACCCTGATCCAGCCACAGTTCCCTCTTGCCTGGATTATTAATAGCATCCAAAATGTTAACCCTGCTTTTACCCATGGTTCCCTTCAATCTATACCCACATTCCATAGCAGCAATAGCTAGTCCCTTAAAGGAGAAAGAAAATTGTATCGCTCCCTGGCTTCCCATCTCACTCTGAGTAAAAGCCGAAAAACTTACCGTGATCCTCAAGGCTGTGCAGAATCTAGCCTCCTTTTCCCTCCCTGACCTTGTCCTCTATTCTTGTCCTCATTCACTCCACTGCACCTCACTGGCCCCTTTGCCATTCGTCCATCAGACCCGCATGTCCCCATATCCAAGAGCCTGTGCACTGGTTTTTCCTCTGCTGAGAATGCTCTCCCCTCAACATCACCACTTAACTTCTTTCTTATAAGACCCTGCTACTTCTTTGTTATAATGCTAAGCCTTCTATACCTCCCTATCTCCAGCCCTGCCCATCACACAGGTCATTTCCCATTTGCCTACTTTTTTTTCTTCTTGGCAATAATAACTTTATAACATTCTAGATATTTTACATTTAAAATTTGTTTATAGTTATTCTACCCCCTAAGAGGTAAGCCACATGAGGGAAGGGAATTTGGAAAATGTGATTAAATGCAGTATCAAAGTATCTTGAATATAGTACATGCACGAAAAACACTTGTTGAACACTGCATTGATTGTCTATGCTGTGTAACCAAGTACCAGAAACCCAGCAGCTCAGAACAACATGTATTTATTATCTCACAGTTTCTGTGAATCAGAACTCCTGGCTGGGTCAGGTTGTCATAAGTGCAGGAATCTCACGAGATATCAGCTGGGTAGTGTTACTTTCTCAACCTCACGATCCTCTTTGCAGATGGTCCTTGGCAGAATTCAGTTTCTTGCAGCTTCAGAGCTTTGTTGTTGGCTGTCAGCCAGGGTCCACTGTCAAGTCATGGGGGCCCCCAAGGTTCCTTGTTCCATGACCCTTTCACAGATCCCTCTCGTGGTACGGCAGCTGACAGCCAAGAGGAGAATCTCTCCCATCTAAGACAGAGGCTTACATGTAATGTTAATGTTCGCAGTGGCTATTCCATTATATTCACAGTTCCTGCCTCCTTCCAAAGGGAGAGAATTATACAAGGTGTGGGCCAGAGACATCATCAGAAAATGGGAATCTTGAAAAACATCTTAGGGCTATGCTTACCATAATGACTGAATTAAAAACCAAAAAAAAAAAAAAAAAAAAAAGATACCATTTTACACAAAGTTTTCCTGTTATCTGAGACCGTGATGCCTTTTCATTCCTAAAAATGATTCAGTCTGGGTGGGAGTAAAGTAGGTGAAGAACAAATGTGAAAGAAAAAGAACTGACCTCCCATCTTGACATTACTTAGGCAGATCAGCTTCAGGAAAGTGTATCCATGGAAGTTAACATTCAGAACACTGAGTTCCCTTAAAACTGTCTGTGCCTTTGGAAAGTCTTCGTGCGCTCCGCAGACACTAATGTTCTCCAGTTTGAACATTACTCATATAATCTATCGGAGTGTTACTGGTATCAAACATTGCCACTGCCTGACATTGTGACTTACCTCCAGCTATACTTTCTTTCAGTTGCTGTGACAAGATGCAATCGGAACCCTTCCTAAAATAAAAGGATTTTCACCCATCCATCACTAATACCAGATTATGTCTATTTTCTAATTCCTTGATCATTTTCCTTACGGCATCTCACACTTGTAAGCCCAGTACTTTGGTAGGAGGAGTTGAGAAGATCACTTGAGGCCAGGAGTTCGAGACTAGCCTAGGCAACATAGTAAGGCCAAGTCCCTCTTAAAAAAAAAAAAAATTAATAATATAGCCAGGCATGGTGATGGGCACCTCAGCCAGGAGACTGAGCCCAAGAGTTCAAGGCTGCAGTGAGCTATGATCACACCACTGCACTACAGCCTGGGTGACAGAGTAAGACCCCATCTCTAAAACCAACCAACCAACCAACAAACAAATCACCCATGGTTAATTCCAGGATTATGTCGGATGATGAGATTTTTTTCATTTAAACTTTAAATTTTTCCTTTTTTTGCCTCTGTACTTTTTAATTTTTTGTTAATCAGAAAGCATGGTCAACTTTACCTCAAAAATGAAATGAATCCCTATTGTTTTGAAATAAAAAAATTATTCTAAAAAATTGTCATAAAATATCAAGAACTCTTTATAAAAATATATATTTCATAGAGCAATTATGTATCTTAAGCAAAATATTCTGACAAAACAGAACTACCTCATTGGACTACAGGTTTCCAGATGAAAGGCCCCCTTCTGTGTTGTTCCTCCTGTGTCCAGAAAAATACTTAGCACCAAGCAGGTGCTCAAGGGGTACTTACTGCAAAAACAACTCTCCTCACATAAAACAACTGATATATTTTTAAAAATCTACTTATTATTTTTGTCATTGCCCATCTCTTATTCATTTCTAAATAACTTGAGGAGAGTAAATATAAAATGCTTTTTACCCTGTGCCTTTTCTTTCTCAAGCACATAATGCAATATGGAAAACAACCTCAAATAAATGAAATATAATAATAGAAATCTTTAACCATTCTCTTGTGTTCCAATTTTAAAAATGGAGGCGCATATGGTATGCACTAAGCCAGTAACAAGACTGTATTTCTGAGGACTGCCTGTCTTCATCCTTCAAGGAGAGGGTTTATTACAAACAGCATTGTGTGGGCCACTGCATTTCAGAATGATTTTAAATATGAACTTAAACAGGCAAAGGCCACCCATTGCTTACCCAGAAAAATCTTGAACAAGAATGTTGGGGACATTCCACACATGGTAATTAATTACCACTTTGAAGTCCTGAGTGCAAAAGGATGACTACTACCTAGTATGCTGGTCAGGTGTCTCTACGCATTCTATTTTGTTCTACTTCTTAAAGGAAGCCCACCTTGGAAAAGGCTTGTTGGCATAGGTTTGGTTGGAAATGAATATGAATGCTCACGCACTAAATCAGTGGCTCTCAATTCTAGGTGAACATTAGGATCACAGGGAAATTTAAAAATGCTGAAGCCTCCCGACACTTTGGGAGGCCGAGGCGGGCGGATCACGAAATCAGGTGTTTGAGAACAGCCTGGCCAACACAGTGAAACCCCATCTGTACTAAAAATACAAAAAATTAGCTGGGTATGGTGGCGGGCACCTGTAATCCTAGCTACTCGGGAGACTGAGGCAGGACAATCGCTTGAACCCGGGAGGCAGAGGGTGCAGCGAGCCGAGATCGCGCCACTGCACACCAGGCGGGGCGAGGGTGTGAGACTCCGTCTCAAAAAAAAAAAAAAAAAAATGTCGATGCCTATCGCCCATCTTAGACCAATACAACCAGAATTCTTGGGGTTGGGATTGGAAACTGTGTGTGTGGTGTTATTTTTAAGAATTTCCTGTAATTTAGTGTGCTATCAGGATGAAGAACCTTTACATCAGATTTTTAACTTCTTAAACTTAGAAATTATATCTGTGTGATTTGCCTTTTTATCCCAGTGCTTACCACAGTGCCTGGTATCAGGGTCTCCCAGAAGTCACGATGCAGTTTTAAGTTGTAATAACTGTAGAAGCACAAATGATGCTAATTGACGAATGTCATTTGAAAGTTTAATTGTATTTCAGTTTTATGCACACTTACTTATGACTTTTCTTTTTTTTTTTTTTTTTTTTTTTTGAGACGGGGTCTCGCTCTGTCGCCCAGGCTGGAGTGCAGTGGCCGGATCTCAGCTCACTGCAACCTCCGCCTCCCGGGTTCACGCCATTCTCCTGCCTCAGCCTCCCGAGTAGCTGGGACCACAGGCGCCCGCCAGCTCGCCCGGCTAGTTTTTTGTATTTTTTAGTAGAGACGGGGTTTCATTGTGTTAGCCAGGATGGTCTCGATCTCCTGACCTTGTGATCCACCCGTCTCGGCCTCTCAAAGTGCTGGGATTACAGGCTTGAGCCACCGCGCCCGGCCTACTTATGACTTTTCATTAATAGACTTTTAATTTTTTGCTTTTTTAATTTTATTTTTACCCCCACAGACACTATGGTGACTTACGCTTTAGTCCTTCTGATTAATGCTGGCAAAGACTAAAAATTATTAAAATTAAAAATATGTTTACTCAAAATTCATAAATAAGTGCAGAAGAAATGAAAGTAGCCTTTTCAGGTGTTCCTAGTTGTAAGTTTATAGTATGACATATATATAGATATGAAAATATTACAATTTAAAACTTAAATATTTGGAAAATGCAGAATAGTAAAGGATCAATCATTATATAGTTCAATCTTCATCTGAATGTTGAAATCTACTGCCTATTAGAGGTTTTGTTTCAGTTCTATTCTTATGTTATAGTAGGAATGTCTTTGGCTGCAGGTAAAAGAAAACAGTGCTTTTTTAAAAGAATGATTTATTTTTGCATAACTAGAAGTCTGGAGTTAGGCAGCTGCTGATGTTGGTTTACTGGTTCATTAATTCCAGGGTGGTTCAGCCCTCCTCCACCATTGCAAGATGGCTTCAATAGCTCCAGGCTACACCTTCAAAGGGTAGGGTTAAGGTAGTAACACTGGCTGCTTGTGACTAATATTTTTATTAGAAAAATATATGCTTCTCCCAGCATATGTTCACTTAGGTTTCATTAGCTAAAACTATATCATGCAGCAACCCTCTAGATACAAAAGTTACTAGGATGTAAGTATTTGACTTCTCTGTCTTCTATTTGGTTATAGAAAAGAGAGTAAAGTCAGGCATGTATTTGCTAGCCAAACAAGTTCCTGTTATCCTTAATGCTTTTCTCATCTACTCTAAAAGTGTGAAGTCAACTACTTCTAAAACTAATGGATCTTTTAATTGTTAGATAATATTCTCTTTTCTTCTAAGAGAATACAAAGCTTTTAAGGAACCAGAACTTTTCTTTTAAGGCTTTTCTTAATAATGAAGATTGTAGTCAACAAATACGCTTTCTCAATTCAGGGAGAAAAATGATGAAACCAATTCCATCGAATTATGGAACCAATGTGGTAAGAGCCATTAATAAAGGCTTTGAAATTGTATTCCACGTGGAATGGGAAATTGAAGGACTTTGGGCAGAGTAAACAATATGACAAGTTTGTATTTTTTAAAGGTTTTGCAGAAAAATGAGTTGGTGAGGAACAAGATAAACACAAAGAGGAATTTCTTACAAGAATATGCCAAGTATTATATAGTCTCTTTCTTTATTGGCAATAGAGAAATCAGTTGAGATTACTGCATAATCCAGGTAAACATTGTTCAGACTAGAGTGATAGCTGTGGATATGGAAAGAGGTGAACAGATATTCTGGAGACAGAATTGACGGACTTACTGAAAGGTTGGAAGTGATTGTGAGGAAGAGGCAAGAAGGAGAGCTTACCCCAGAGTTTCTGGCTAAAGAAGATGATCAAAACAGTTCTGAGAAGGGAGATCAAGGATTTAATTTTGAAAAGGGGAACTAGAAGAAATCACCCATGTACCCTTTTGCACTTATATAGCAAGACTGGAATACGGAGGAGATTGGCATGAACCCTTAGCACGAATAATACATACATTTATGAAATGTTTCATAATTGTAATCACATTCCTAAAAGGAAAAATATAAAGAAAAAAACAAACTAAAATATTATTACTATGAAAGATTAATGGACTAAAATCAGGTATATTACTTTATACAGTAAATGCAAATTAATATAATCCTCTTATGGAAGAGCAGAATGTCAAATTTTAAAAAGTTTTTAAAAGGATTTTAAAAAGTTATCAATTATTTTCAATAATCATAATGCTATAAATAAAATTAGAAAACATGGAGATGGTCAAAGGGATGCTAAGAGATTTGAATTAAAAAATCAGGAGTTGCAATAACATCATTCAAGGTGAAATACAAGGATAAGGAACTTAGTAGGACTGAAAGATAATAGGTATGATTAAAAGCAGTATTATGAAGCAAATATAGAAGTTATAAGTTCATGCATCAAACAATATGGTCACTCAACTCAGGTTAAGTGAATATCAGAAAAATTTACCACAAAAATATGATAAAATACCTTTATGCTTTCATGCTGAGACTTCAATATCCCTCTTTCAGAATCTCACATACCTAGAAGATAAATAAGCAATGTCAATTATTAATAATACTATTAAAAATCTTCATTTTACATTTGTTAAGATTGAGATATCTCCACATGGAGATGTTGGGTAGGCAGCCCAGGGCTCAGAACAGTACATTACGATACAACATATAATACTTTAATGTTTACATATAATTTACAAGGGAGGTAATAAGTTCTTTTAGTATCTTAAAACCTCCATAAATTAAGGGCTGACATTTCTCTGACCAGACTTTACTTTGTTTATCTTTGTTTGTTTACTTTGTTTATTCCATTACAGTGGAATAAAAGTTGTAGACATTAAGAGATAGAGACTATTCACAAAGGTTTTACTACATCTTTATTGCCTGATAAAGAAAATCCTAAGTAAAAACTAGATATTACGTGTATTACTATAGTCCCCTGGCAAATGTGATATTTCTTCAAAAGTTCAAGTAGCCTGGACAGCAAATTTATCTAGCTTACTTGATCTTTGGGCAAAAACAGAGGGCCTTGCCTACAACTCACAGACAAGCTTATGGGGCATTACCAAGCAATTATTTCAATAGAGAAATATGTTCTATCTTGTTTTATTACTTTCCTTGGAGCAGAAACCAAGGTCCCAAGTGACATCCAATTATAGTTCTTAGTTCATTTGAGGTAGGTTAAATGGTGACATTGAGTCACAACATCCTTAACCTCATTTGAACACCAGAAGACACGATTTTTTTCCTATCCTCCAAAAGAAGCTTCAAGCAGCAAATATAATTGCTAGACAAAGAGAGATTTCTTACATGAATTTGCAATATATGTAATTTGTCTTCTTTCATTGTTACAATATGTATAATTTATCTTGTGGGAAATGAATAGGTACAGGGCACAGCAGTCTTTTTGCAGCTTGGTTATTAGTCACAGCTTATTAATACCATATTCTTCCCAAGAGAAATAAGAAATGCCACAGCGTCGTGATATCAGAGAGTCTCAAGAGGGACTCCCCTAACACTGAGACTGTCAGATGAGTCTACACATATATATTTAAAGTGCAAACATGTAGGTTACTTTACTAGCCTATTAAAATATATTGAGGAGAAAATGCTATACTTCATTCCAATCCATCCCACTTTCTAGTAATAATATAAGAAGTTCTCTTAAATGAATGGAAGATCTATAAGCAAAATAAGTAGTTTTGAAACATCAGCATATTTGGGGAAAAGTCTCTTTCAAGGCCACCTCTCCATTATTGATTAGATTTAGATTATTAAATGTATTCAATATGAGGTGTTTTTGGAAAGCTGTACTTCAAAGTCAGATTCTAGCGCAGCCCAGCTCATCAGCAACATATTCACTACTTGAATGATGCAACGACTATGGTAATAATCTGTTTACCTTATTACAATGAAGATAAAAGACATTAGCTTTTTAAAAAAATTATGGTGGAAATACTCATTAATTCAACAAAAATTTTTTTTGCTCCTATCATATGCCAGACACTATTCTAGGCACTGAAAATATGGCAATGAATACGGCAAGAAAACATGGCAAGAAAATCCTTGCCCTTAAGGAGCTTATGTTATTTTAACATACGGACATGAAGAGTAAAGTTGGAAAAGGAAACCGAAGAGGTAGATATTTATGAACAGGAGAGTCAAAAACAAATGGTGGCTTGAGGCATGTCCGAGTAAGTCAGAGGAATAAGAGGGAAAGTAGAAGGTAAGGCTTTCCTAACAGCTAAAGAATAAGAGAGCCTCAGGAAGAGTTAAATGAACTTAGACAGAAACATATCTGGCTTCCCATTGCTTTCACTTCACCATACAGATGGTAAGATCAAAATGGGGGGACAGAGAGATTAAATCTACACTAGCAATCATCTAATAAACTATAGAGGCCATTTTGAAGATTAAGTTTAAATTAATAAAAATTAGATTGGCCCAACTAGGTTTATTAAAACATAAACAAAGTTTATCTAGTCATCATCATCTTTGAACAGAAATAATTGCTTCTGTCCATGCTATCATTAGGAGAAATATCTCCCCACTTTCCATTCCTTTTTTCTTCTTCCCACCCATATACCTTTCTCTTCTGAAAAACCCAAACAGGAAATAAAATCATTTCTTTTGAGCTTGTTTTCTGATCTCCTCTTGCACACATGCTTATACTTTCTGAGGAGCATGCTGGTTGGAAGATGTAAACTATCCGGAAGCTGGAATGCACTGACTGGATATTAAAAAAGCATAAAGGTGTTTGAAAATTATTCTTCTCTATGACTATTTCTATCAGCAAATTTAAAGCCTGCAATTTTCTACTTCAGAGAAGATGTAGACACTGGATCCTCCTTTTTATTTCTTAGGTATTCTTAACCTTAAAATTTTTGATTATGGACAGAGAGAACAGAAGTTTATGAAATTCTTCTCTTTCCCAATTTTTAAAGAGATGCTAGGGCAACAAACTTTGGGTTTCTAATTCTACTCTTCAGTATACTGTTTTATAGGAAACCCTGCTTAGGGGTTATATTTAGAAAATAAACACTTTTAAAGGTATTTAAGTTTAAAACAAGAACTCTGCCTTAAAGAAAAAGATTAATATGTTTTTGCAATGCACATACCTTAACACAATTTTGATCCAAAACATCATGTTAATAGGATATATTGTCTCACTTGTTTGTTAGGTCAGTGTGCCATCATGATGCTGCGTCGGTGGCCATGAAATATTGTACTTATGGTTATCATAGGTATCTCTAAGGAAATAAAGTAGGGGAAAAAGTATTATTTGTCCCCAAATATACGAGATTTAAAAATTTAGAATTTTGGATTTTCCTCTGCCTCAGATAAATCAAAATGTATCAGACATATGAGGGTCCACTGTTAATCAAGCAAGAATATTCTAGTGCAATATATTGTGTAGAACAGTGGTCCTAGAACTTCTTTCCATTCCAGAGTTGGTGAATCACAGCTATAATGCCATCTGTAATGTAAGAGCTGGTTTATGCTCATGCCCCCTGTTGGTAGCTAGTTTTTTATGAGTATTGTGCATATGCTTCTTACGGTCATATTTCCAACTGTCCCTGCCCCACCTTTATCCTGTCTTATAATACAAGTGGAACACGTAAAGAAATATTCACGAAATAGCAAGTAGATGAAGTTGGCCTAGCAGTTGGCAATTACCAAAACAAAGTCAAGGATAAGGGGAAAAAGGGGTACTCAGAGCTAGCCATACTGTGATGTTTGAGGGCACAGTCCTCAAAATATCCTTTACTTTTGACATCAACTGTAAGTTCAGGGGCTCCCCATATGACCCTCAAATTTGATAATTTGCTAAAGGGACTCACAGAGCTTACTGGAAGCTGTTATACTCACAGATACAGTTTGTTATAGGGAAAGAACACAGATCAAAATCAGCCAAAGGAAGAGATACATACAGTCTGGGAGAGTTCCTAGCAAGCAGCTTCTGTTATCCTCTGTGGAGCTAAAACAGGTGACCCTCCCAGGATTCAGTGTGACAGTACACAAGAAATATTGCCAACCACAGAAGCTCATCCAAGCTCAGTGTTCAGAGTTTTTATTAGAGCTTCATTATATAGACATGATTGATTGATTGATTGCCCTTCTGGTTAAACTCAGCCTCCACGTCAACTGATACTACCTGACCCAAAGACCCTACCTTAAATCACATGGTTGTTCTTTCTGATGTGACCAGCCCCTGCCCAAACAAAGAAACTCATAAGAGGCCATGACATGAATTACCTCCCAGAAGCCTACGTAAAAGGCCAGACCTAGCTTTGGGTAAAGCCAAATTATTCACTACATGGAGAAAGGCCAAAAGTGACTATTCATAGAGGCACTCAAGAGATGTAATTGAGATGTTCCTCCATGCTATGAAGGAAAATATAGTAACACAGAAATTTGAAACTTATATCACTTTAATTTTTCTTGGCTAAGATTAAGATTTTATGAATGGTAAATTTTAAATATTTGAAAAAACAAAGCACACTTCTAAGATTATTTCAGCAAGAGCACTATGATTCTCAAAAGAACTGGCAATGGTGACTATGTTGGGAGTGGGGCTTCCCTAAGACCACTCCCAGGTTTAATAATTCACTAGGAAGACTCACAGGACTCAGTGTATAGTCATACTCATGGCTAAGGTTTATTGTAGCAGAAGGATTTAGGGCAAGATCAACAAAAAGAAAGGGCACATGGGGCAATGTCTAGGAAAAAACAGGTGCAACCTTACAAGAATCCTATCCCAGTGGAGTTGCACAAGACACATTTAATTCCCCTCCTCTGTGAACTGTGACAACATATGTGAAATGTTGCTAACTAGGGAACTTTGTTAGAACCTTAGCACCCAAAATTTTGATGCAGAGCTGGTCATATAGGTGTTAAATTAAATTAAATTTGGCCCAAGGCTGCCTCTGTACCTTGAGTCTCTATGTACCAACTGCAACCTAGTTTACTACTTAAACTGAAAGCCTAGCTTGAGAGTGTATTCTTGTAACAAATAGCTGAATCTTAGCCAAGCTCAGTGAATTACAGCCTGCTAACTCATCACAACATGCCCATATAAGGCAGATGCCTTGCTGTAGCTGATCAAATGAATTCTCTAGTTTGCTTCTGTGTCTGGTCTATAAAAGCTCACTGCTCACACTACTGAGTGGAGCTCCCTGAACCTTTACTGGTTCAGGGTACTGCCTGATTCATATATCATTCTTTGCTCAAATAAACTGCTAAATTTAATTCGTCTAAAGCTTTCATTTTAACATAGATAATATCTACCAGGCACAGATCAAAATTCCAGACTTCCAGAACAAAAGCAAATGTTCAGTACAAATAAATTGTTTGAACAGTTTAGCCATAGTGAGCTACTCTTATGTGTTCTGAGAGTGGTGGGAATCCTCCTGAAATCTAAGTTCCCAGACGCCAGCCAAGGGCCAACCTTATAAACAGACCTTTCAAAGGATAGCATTTAGTTCATTTCTGCATAGTGGTACAGTCAAAGTCTCAGTGAGTAAAGAAATGCAAGAATGTCACATTCAGAGTCAAACACTGGGGTCGTGGGGAAATGTGCCTCAGCAACTGCTTCAGTGGGAAATTTAAATTGTCCATAGCCAGAGATTTGGGAATTCCAGGGAATATTTTACATCCTCACATAATTTATAGATCTGCTTTTAGTGAAAGAAGATGTTAAAATGAAACTCTATTCATTTCACTTTGATTTCCCTAAAACAATAGGTGTGACCTCTCCTATATTCCAAAGTGAGCTACTAGACCACCCATATAAGACATGCAAAGAAGGTGGATCAAAAACAGTTAAATAATCCTTAGCTTTCTCCCCAGCCCCTGAAATGTTTGAAACTGAAGAGTTTCAAACTCTTGGATAAGGGCATCCATTATTCTGTATGGATAAGGACATCCATATGTGTGACACACTCCTATAAGTAGGTTATGTCTAATCCCTATGTGTCAGTGGATATTTTAACCTTCTTTTCCCTACTCAAAACTACATATTCAGATGCAAGTAAGTGAGAATGACATTTCTGTAAGCCAATCTTGGATCATAAATTTTTTAAACAGCAAATACTTTTAAAACTTTTAAAAATTATTATTAGTGCAAAATGCATGATTGATTGCAAAGGAGCATTATGTTGAGAATCACTCAGTAGTGAGCAATAGGAAAGGTTTCAACATTTTTGGAGTTGATACAATCAGGAGTATGCTCTAGAAGCTACATTTGGTAGGTGGGAGACGGGAGGCAGGGAAACTGGTGGTAACAGTCTTAGTGGAAATCATGAGACAGTGGTAGTAAACATACATAGGGGATGATGGTGAGAGTAACACAAGTAGAAATAGGATGAAGATACTGGCAATGATTGAAAAATGAAAGAGACTAGTTTAAAATAATCCTGAAGTTTCAGAGGGCAGGGCCAAGATGGCCAACTAGAAACAGTGGTATTTGGAAGCTCCCATCAAAAGAACCATAATAAGTGTGTGAATTCTTCACCAGCAACCAAGGTATCCAGGTTCCCTCATCAGAACTGACTAGGAGGCTGGCATGATCCACAGAAAGGAAGGAAGCACACAATTGCTAGAAAGAGAATAAAATATCTAGGAATACAGCTAACAAGGGTTATGAAGGACCTCTTTGAGGAGAACTACAAACCACTGCTCAAGGAAATAAAAGAGGATACAAATGGAACATGGCTAGGAAGAATCAATATTGTGAAAATGGCCATACTGCCCAAAGTAATTCAAAGATTTAATGCTATTCCCATAAAACTACCATTGACATTCTTCACAGAATTAGAAAAAACTACTTTAAATTTCATATGGAACCAAAGAAGACCACGTATAGCCAAGACAATCCTAAGCAAAAAGAACAAATCTGGAGGCATCACGCTGACTTCAAACTGTACCACAAGGCTGCGGTAACTGAAACAGCATGATATTGGTACCAAAACAGACATACAGACCAATGGAACAGAACAGAGGCATCAGAAATAACATCACACATCTACAACCATCTGATCTTCAACAAATCTGACAAGAACAAGCAATGGGGAAATAATCTCCCCTATTCAGTTAATGGTGCTGGGAAAACTGGCTAGCCATATGCAGAAAACAGAAACTGGACCCTTTCTTTATACCTTATACAAAAATTAACTCAAGATGGATTAAAGATTTAAATGTAAAAATCTAAACCATAAAAGCCCTAAAAGAAAACCTAGGTAATACCATTCAAGACATAGGCATGGGCAAAGACTTCATGATGAAAATGCCAAAAGCAACTGCAACAAAAGCCAAAAATAACAAATGGGATCTAATTAAACTAAAGAGCTTCTGCACAGCAAAAGAAACTATCATCAGGGTGAACAAGCAACCTACAGAATGGGAGATAATTTTTGCGATCTACCTATGTGACAAAGTTCTAATATCGAGAATCTGCAAGGAACTTAAACAAATTTACAAGATAAAAAAACATCAAAAAGTGGGCAAAGGATATGAACAGACACTTCTCAAAGTAAGATATTTACATGGCCAAGCAACATATGGAAAAAGCTCAACATCACTGACCATCAGAGAAATGCAAATCAAAACCACAATGAGATACCATCTCACACCAGTCAGAATGGCAATTATTAAAAATTCAAGAAACCATACATGCTGGTGAGGCTGTGGAGAAATAGGAACACTTTTACACTGTCGGTGGGAATGTAAATTAGTTCAAACATTGTAGAAGACAGTGTGGTGATTCCTCAAGGATCTAGAACCAGAAATAAAATTTGACCCAGCAATCCCATTACTGAGTATATACCCAAAGGAATATAAATCATTCTACTATAAAGACACATGCACAGGTATGTTTACTGCAGCACTATTTATAATAGCAAAAACTTGGAACCAACGCAAATGCCCATCAATGATAGACTGGATATAGACACCATGGAATACTATGTTAGCCATAAAAAGGAATGAGATCATGTCCTTTGCAGGGACGTGGATGAAGCTGGAAGCCATCATCCTCAGCAAACTAACACAGGACCAGAAAACCAAATACTACATGTTCTCACTCATAAGTGGGAGTTAAACCGTGAGAACACATGGACACAGACAGCAGAAAAATACACACCAGGGCCTGTCAGGGGGTGAGGGGAGGCAACTTAGACGATGGGTCAATAGGTGCACCAAACCACCATGGCACATGTATAGATAGGTAACAAACCTGCACGTCCTGCACATGTACCCTGGTTTTTTTTTTTTTTTTTTTTTTAAGAAGAAATAAAGCAAAAAATAAAAATAAAAGTTTTAAGCATGGGTTTCTTAAAAAGTTCAGGATAAGGATCAAGTTTTAGAAGAGAAATGAATTCCATTTAAAACAAATGAAATGTGTGATACCAGTGGGATCCCCAAATATGGGTGTGCAGCTTGCAGTTAGGAGTGTGAGAGATATACAGAAGATGGATTGGAGGTGGACAGTTATTATTTGGCTGTTATCCACATTGAGGGATTAAGGTTGATGGGTATTTCTAAGTGCCTTTTCAGAAAATGCATTTTCTAGTTCTTGATATTATGTAACTATTTCATTATCTATATTTGTGGTTTTTTAAAGAAAATGTGTCTATAAACTGTAAAAATCTTAATAAATTCTTAAAACAAAAAGTTTAAGTAATTATTCCTTTTTGATGGTAGATCTCTTAGGTTAGTGAAAGGACTCTTGAGAAGAAGCCAAATTTTAAACTTACTTTTGTTGTTAGAGTATTCATATTAAAAAAAAATGTGTATGGACACATAGAGAGACAGACAGACAGACACACACACACACATTTTTATTTAGGTAGAAGTAACAGAAGAGCCTTTGCAAATATTACTTAAGATAAAGGAAAGACACAATAGTGAATTTTATGTAAAAGTAATGGTATGTTCGCTGACTGTTCAGTTCTACTTTTCCTCATGGAGCTTTCATCTTTTTTAGTCTTCATTCCTACACAAGTTATCCAAGTTCCTGCCGTCTGGCCAGGCGCCTTACAAGTGGCAAGAATTACGGTGGTGTTTCCATAGAGACAAGGGAACAGTTCTTCCTTCCTTTGCTCTGTGAGTTGTTTTCATATAAGGATCTTCCAGTTTCTAAAACTCGTTCTTGCTTTGAAAATGGGCAGAGGATTTATCCAGTTTTTGCCCATTCAGTATGATATTGGCTGTGGGTTTGTCATAAATAGCTCTTATTATTTTGAGGTACGTTCCATCAATACCGAATTTATTGAGCGTTTTTAGCATGAAGGGATGTTGAATTTTGTCAAAAGCCTTTTCTGCATCTATTGAGATAATCATGTGGTTCTTGTCTTTGGTTCTGTTTATATGCTGGATTACGTTTATTGATTTGCGAATGTTGAACCAGCCTTGCATCCCAGGGATGAAGCCCACTTGATCATGGTGGATAAGCTTTTTGATGTGCTGCTGAATCCGGTTTGCCAGTATTTTATTGAGGATTTTTGCATTGATGTTCATCAGGGATATTGGTCTAAAATTCTCTTTTTTTTGTTGTGTCTCTGCCAGGCTTTGGTATCAGGATGATGTTGGCCTCATAAAATGAGTTAGGGAGGATTCCCTCTTTTTCTATTGATTGGAATAGTTTCAGAAGGAATGGTACCAGCTCCTCCTTGTACCTCCGGTAGAATTCAGCTGTGAATCCATCTGGTCCTGGACATTTTTTGGTTGGTAGGCTATTAATTATTGCCTCAATTTCAGAGCCTCCTATTGGTCTATTCAGGGATTCAACTTCTTCCTGGTTTAGTCTTGGAAGAGTGTAAGTGTCCAGGAAATTATCCATTTCTTCTAGATTTTCTAGTTTATTTGCATAGAGGTGTTTATAGTATTCTCTGATGGTAGTTTGTATTTCTGTGGGGTCAGTGGTGATAACCCCTTTATCATTTTTTATTGCGTCTATTTGATTCTTCTCTCTTTTCTTCTTTATTAGTCTTGCTAGCAGTCTGTCAATTTTGTTGATCTTTTCAAAAAACCAACTCCTGGATTCATTGATTTTTTGGAGGGTTTTTTTTGTCTCTGTCTCCTTCAGTTCTGCTCTGATCTTAGTTATTTCTTGCCTTCTGCTAGCTTTTGAATGTGTTTGCTCTTGCTTCTCTAGTTCTTTTAATTGTGATGTTAGAGTGTCAATTTTAGATCTTTCCAGCTTTCTCTTGTGGGCATTTAGTGCTATAAATTTCCCTCTACACACTGCTTTAAATGTGTCCCAGAGATTCTGGTATGTTGTATCTTTGTTCTCATTGGTTTCAAAGAACATCTTTATGTCTGCCTTCATTTCGTTATGTACCCAGTAGTCATTCAGGAGCAGGTTATTCAGTTTCCATGTAGTTGAGCGGTTTTGATTGAGTTTCTTAGTCCTGAGTTCTAGCTTGATTGCACTGTGGTCTGAGAGACAGTTTGTTATAATTTCTGTTCTTGTACATTTGCTGAGGAGTGCTTTACTTCCAATTATGTGGTCAATTTTAGAATAAGTGCGATGTGGTGCTGAGAAGAATGTATATTCTGTTGATTTGGGGTGGAGAGTTCTATAGATGTCTATTAGGTCTGCTTGCTGCAGAGATGAGTTCAATTCCTGGATATCCTTGTTAACTTTCTGTCTCGTTGATCTGTCTAATGTTGACAGTGGAGTGTTGAAGTCGCCCATTATTATTGTATGGGAGTCTAAGTCTCTTTGTAAGTCTCTAAGGACTTGCTTTATGAATCTGGGTGCTCCTGTATTGGGTGCATATATATTTAGGATAGTTAGCTCTTCCTGTTGAATTGATCCCTTTACCATTATGTAATGGCCTTCTTTGTCTCTTTTGATCTTTGATGGTTTAAAGTCTGTTTTATCAGAGACTAGTATTGCAACCCCTGCTTTTTTTTGTTCTCCATTTGCTTGGTAAATCTTCCTCCATCCCTTTATTTTGAGCCTATGTATGTCTCTGCATGTGAGATGGGTCTCCTGAATACAGCAGACTGATGGGTCTTGACTCTTTATCCAGTGCGCCAGTCTGTGTCTTTTAATAGGAGCATTTAGGCTGGGCGCGGTGGCTCAAGCCTGTAATCCCAGCACTTTGGGAGGCTGAGACGGGTGGATCACAAGGTCAGGAGATCAAGACCATCCTGGCTAACACGGTGAAACCCCGTCTCTACTAAAAAATACAAAAAACTAACCGGGCGAGGTGGCGGGCGCCTGTAGTCCCAGCTACTCGGGAGGCTGAGGCAGGAGAATGGCGGGAACCCGGGAGGCGGAGCTTGCAGTGAGCTGAGATCTGGCCACAGCACTCCAGCCTGGGCGACAGAGCGAGACTCCGTCTGAAAAAAATAAATAAATAAATAATTGGAGCATTTAGTCCATTTACATTTAAGGTTAATATTGTTATGTGTGAACTTGATCCTGCCATTATGATATTAACTGGTTATTTTGCTTGTTAGTTGATGCAGTTTCTTCCTAGCCTCGATGGTAAAATTCCCTTTGAAAACTGGCACAAGACAGGGATGCCCTCTCTCATCACTCCTATTCAACATAGTGTTGGAAGTTCTGGCTAGGGAAATCAGGCAAGAGAAAGAAATCAAGGGTATTCAGTTAGGAAAAGAAGAAGTCAAATTGTCCCTTTTTGCCGATGACATGATTGTATATTTAGAAAACCCCATTGTCTCAGCCCAAAATCTCCTTAAGCTGATAAGCAACTTCAGCAAAGTCTCAGGATACAAAATTAATGTGCAAAAATCACAAGCATTCTTATACACCAGTAACAGACAAACAGAGAGCCAAATCATGAATGAACTTCCATTCACAATTGCTTCAAAGAGAATCAAATACCTAGGAATCCAACTTACAAGGGATGTAAAGGACCTCTTCAAGGAGAACTACAAACCACTGCTCAGTGAAATAAAAGAGGACACAAATAAATGGAAGAACATATCATGCTCATGGATAGGAAGAATCAATATCGTGAAAATGGCCATACTGCCCAAGGTTATTTATAGATTCAATGCCATCCCCATCAAGCTACCAATGAGTTTCTTCATAGAATTGGAAAAAATTGCTTTAAAGTTCATATGGAACCAAAAAAGAGCCCGCATTGCCAAGACAATCCTAAGTCAAAAGAACAAAGCTGGAGGCATCACGCTACCTGACTTCAAACTATACTATAAGGCTACAGTAACCAAAACAGCATGGTACTGGTACCAAAACAGAGATATAGACCAATGGAACAGAACCGAGTCCTCAGAAATAATACCACACATCTACAGCCATCTGATCTTTGACAAACCTGAGAGAAACAAGAAATGGGGAAAGGATTCCCTATTTAATAAATTGTGCTGGGAAAATTGGCTAGCCATAAGTAGAAAACTGAAACTGGATCCTTTCCTTACTCCTTATACGAAAATTAATTCAAGATGGATTAGAGACTTAAATATTAGACCTAATACCATAAAAACCCTAGAAGAAAACCTAGGTAGTACCATTCAGGACATAGGCATGGGCAAAGACTTCATGTCTAAAACACCAAAAGCAATGGCAACAAAAGCCAAAATTGACAAATGGGATCTAATTAAACTAAAGAGCTTCTGCACAGCAAAAGAAACTACCATCAGAGTGAACAGGCAACCTACAGAATGGGAGAAAATTTTTGCAATCTACTCATCTGACAAAGGGCTAATATCCAGAACCTACAAAGAACTCAAACAAATTTACGAGAAAAAAACAAACAACCCCATCAAAAAGTGGGCAAAGGATATGAACAGACATTTCTCAAAAGAAGACATTCATACAGCCAACAGACACATGAAAAAATGCTCATCATCACTGGCCATCAGAGAAATGCAAATCAAAACCACAATGAGATACCATCTCACACCAGTTAGAATGGCGATCATTAAAAAGTCAGGAAACAACAGGTGCTGGAGAGGATGTGGAGAAATAGGAACACTTTTACACTGTTGGTGGGATTGTAAACTAGTTCAACCATTATGGAAAACAGTATGGCGATTCCTCAAGGATCTAGAACTAGATGTACCATATGACCCAGCCATCCCATTACTGGGTATATACCCAAAGGATTATAAATCATGCTGCTATAAAGACACATGCACACGTATGTTTATTGCAGCACTATTCACAATAGCAAAGACTGGGAATCAACCCAAATGTCCATCAGTGACAGACTGGATTAAGAAAATGTGGCACATATACACCATGGAATATTATGCAGCCATCAAAAAGGATGAGTTTGTGTCCTTTGTAGGGACATGGATGCAGCTGGAAACCATCATTCTTAGCAAACTATCACAAGAACAGAAAACCAAACACCACATGTTCTCACTCATAGGTGGGAACTGAACAATGAGATCACTTGGACTCGGGAAGGGGAACATCACACACCGGGGCCTATCATGGGGAGGGGGGAGAGGGGAGGGATTGCATTGGGAGTTATATCTGATGTAAATGACGAGTTGATGGGTGCTGATGAGTCGATGGGTGCAGCACACCAACATGGCACAAGTATACATATGTAACAAACCTGCACGTTATGCACATGTACCCTAGAACTTAAAGTATAATAATAATAATAAATAAATTTTTTAAAAAAAGAAAATGGGCAGAGGAGAGGAAACACTGTTTAGTGTATCAACGACAGGAAAAATGAGGAGGTAGTGTTCATATTCCTGTCGGGCCACACTCGTAGCGTGTCTATTTCTTTTCTTACAATAAAAGATGTTAGGCAGGTTTGTTTGTTTTTCCCACTTGAAAGATCTTTAAAAGTAGGAATTATATCTTACCCAAGTCAACTAGTGTTTAGTCAGTGAGTACATCAGTGAAAGAATGAATAGCAAATGTACTTTTATTATTGGGAGAGCAAAGATGTTTGAATAGAACTTTTTCCATTTAGAAGTTTTTAATACACATTCTGTCACTTTACTCGATGGAATTGCATGAAGTAATTTTTGAGATATAAAAACTAAGATAATTGTGAAGTTACGATGTGAATCCAAGTCTTCTTACTCCAATTAATTGCCAGTTTTTACTCTATTACACTGTGGCTTTGGGAGAATGAGAGCAATTAGAACAATGGTGTCCTGGGCTAGAGAATGAGGATGTTTATTCACTTCAAGTGTAGATTAGGCCAATAAAAGGCAGGTAAACCTAGTGTAACTAGCAGCCCATTCAGCAAACCCCATGAAGGGTCTCTAGACCCTGTCCCCAGTCACTTGTGGTTTCTCTGCTCTCTGCTTTTGTTTCATACTACTGATTACTGATATATTGATTTGCTTATTACTTATTTCCCCTGTCTAGAAGGTAAGCTCCAAGAGAACAGGGACTTGCCAACTTTGTTCATCGCTGTCTTCCCTGGTGTGTAGAGCGGTGCTTGGCAATAGCTGTACTTCAATAAATACTTTTTGAGTATATGAATGTATAATTTTAGAACACTCATTGTTCTATTCTTTAAGTATACTTTCCCTAACAATTTCTCTGTGAGAATGAGGGCAAAGTTATATAGAAAAATTAAGAAATAATACCAGAAGCAATCTGGTACTGATATTTTTATCAATTTTTTCTTTCCTATGTAAAGCACACTCCACTTGTTTCTGCTGAATGTAGTCCATATTTTAACTACTTTTTAAAAAAAATTAGTGCAGAAGTTACTATTTTAATATACATTTCTAAGTCACTAGCTCCTAAATTGGTGTCATTGACAAATTTAATCTTATTTAGTCAACTATGACCTAATTCCATGAGGATCAAGGCCATTGGAAAGATCCTTTTTTGATTAACACGGAAAGTTCATGAGATGATTTTCCCATAACAAGATCAATAAAGTATTTCAATCTTTGTCTGTAAAATATAGTACCTTTGCTGTTTAGTGAGAAAATACAATATTAGTTTTAAAGACTTCTTTAAGTATCGTGACAGTTTTGCTATTCTTGGAAGAACTTTGTCAATATTTCATCATGATATTCGTCTCTGCAGAAGAACCTAAGAAAAATATTCGATGAATCATGGTGATATTAAAACTATCTGTCACTTGTGGCATGCATATGTAATAAAGTACTCAGATAAAATTGATATCAGAGACAAATGGCCCACATTAAAAATGTCTGCTTGAAGCTCTAAAATTGTTCCTTCTTATGATGATCTCAATAACTAAACATCTCAATTTGCAAATAAAGATAAATGCTAAGATAATTTTTTGAACTAGAAATCATGAAGTAAAACAAAGAGAGAACTAAAGTGGCTAACAATGAAACACCTGTAAGAAATGTTTACAAACTTGTTGAGATACATTAATCTTTATCTCCTTGTATTTTCTTAGACATTTACTTCAAATTCTCTGTAATCCTATTTGAAATGAAACTAATGGAAGCATGTGAACTTAAACAAGTATTTTTAATGTGTGCTTTTTTTTTTTTTTAACGTATATCTGAAGAGTTAGACTAGAATCAGTATGTCCTGTCAGATAATCCATTAAAAATTTGGGGAGGAGGAGAAGGCCGAGGATACAATTAAAGAATGCTACATGACAAACACTTCCATTTGCCTCCCCATATGCATCCCCACAACTTCCTCACCAGCAAAATCCTGATTTGGTTCAGAGTGACAAAATGTCCCTGGTTTAAAATCTCACTTCCACATAATTTTGGACTTTCTGAAGTATGGGTTTCTGAAAAAGTTCAGAATAAGGATCAAGTAACGGAGTTCTGGCTATGAAATTTAAGCAAAAACCTACTGGGTGAAATCCCTACATAAGCAATTGGAACACAATGGCAATAGATGTGGGAGTCTTCCTAAGAAATTTAGGTTGAACATCACCTAAAACATTAGCTGAGCAGAAAAATAGAAGGAGCTCAGGACTTGGCCACTTAATCAAGCTGTTGAACCAGCCCTGAATTATTTTTCCCTGGACTTCTGTTCATAGGGTAAAGAAAACAAAATCTCTCTTTGTGTAAGTCAGTGTAATTGAGTTTCTTTTCATTGCAGCCGAAACAATCTTTGGTTCATAAAGTCCCTCCTTTGGTCATGTATATCTTTATTTACATAATAAACACTCTGAAAAGCCCCTACAGTATGAACACCCATTTAATTTTATTTAATACTAATGTATCAAAGATATTTGATTGTGAGATACCTGATATTTCTGATGAACTTGCAACCTAATGACCACACTTTAGTAAACATTTAACTAGAGATTTCAGAAGGCAAAAAATTAACATTCTGTAATTACATAATTAAACATCTAAAAGGCTATGTTCATAGTCATAATTGTTTCTGAATCTCCTATTTCTAAGGGAGCATTGTTACCAGTGACAATTATTGACATAAGCCATTACTCAAAGAGTTAGCATCCTTTAAGGAGCTTCAGCAAAATCTCTGAAAATTGTCTTTCTTCTTTACTGTAATTCATTCAAGGTAACAGTTTGTTGAAACTTAGTGCAGGTGATGATCCATCTAATTCTTAAAGAAACATAAGCAAGAGAGAATGACACAGCTTTTCTTTTTCTTTGGAGTTTATGTCCCCCAACTTTTAATATTATGAGCACTTGGTCACCATTCTCTCTTACTGGTATTTGAGCCACCTCTCCTTTTTCTCTACCTTACAATAAGCAGAGGAAAGCACTCAAATTTTCTCTCATATACATGAAGAAATTTACATTAATCCATCAGCAATGAATGTGACAAACTAATAGACTAAGGTACTCAACAAGTGAAATGCTTAGACCATACTAACATATTTCAAATAAGTATCTGCATCTAAAAGGAAAGGTTGCCTTCACCATTTATAGCATATTTCCTATTTTCAGAGTTGTATATTAAGCACAGATGAGCCTAAAAGGGGGTAGATTCTTTGACTCTACTCCTATATTCTAAATGAAGAGGAAGTACATACAGAAAAATTATTGGTAAAAATGGTGCTTCATCATTTATGTTTAGAATTGAATTGTAAATTTCTAATTTTATAACATTGTTATCTCAAGAATAGATTTTTAAAGAAGAAATTATATTTAGAGCATATCCTTTCAGTATGGTTACATTTTGACACTGAATTAGACTGGAAATAGACTAATTGTCAGGGTGATTCTGAGACTATCTTGGTGCTTATTACTCAGGTTGTCCTTTAGGTTAGATTGCAGAAGCAGGTTCCTAAGCCAAACAGTTTGCAATGAAAAAGTAAAACTTAAAAGAGTAAAAACAATCTGCAAGCACAAGTCATTCACTACAATGGTTCTAGTTTCTGTAGTAATGGGAGATGTGGGCTAATCATTGAAGCAACAATAGGAAATTGCACCAATGTTTCATGAAAGATTCCAGGGAGTGACCTTGATGTAATGTCAGGGTCCTTGATGTGGAACGTCAGCATAGACCAGGAACAGCAGCAGAATCTTTAGGAAGCATGGTTAGCAATGCTGTTGCTTTGCTGTTAGCAACTAGAGGAATTAGCACCAACACTTATAAGCAAAAAGGAGGAAAAGGATACATGGGTCATTCAAGACAATCCACTGTGCATATTTTGGGAATCCAAAATGGGTTAGAGTTTTTAGAAGAATATGAATTTGTCACATTATTTTTACTTTAAAACCACTATGGTGTAAAAACAAAATGTGAGGCCGGGTGTGGTGGCTCACGCCTATAATCCCAGAACTTTGGGAGGCCGAGGCGGGCAGATCACGAGGTCAGAAGATCGAGACCATCCTGGCTAACACGGTAAAACCCCATCTCTACTACAAATAAAAATTAAAAAAAAAAATTAGCCAGGCGTGGTGGCGGGCACCTGTAGTCCCAGCTTCTCGGGAGGCTAAGGCAGAGCTTGCAGTGAGCTGAGATCGCACCACTGCACTCCAGCCTGGGCAATAGAGCAAGACTCTGTCTCAAAAACAAAAAAAACCCCCAAAAAACAGAAAACAGAAAACAAAAAAACAAACAAAAAACAAAAACAAAAACAAAACAAAACAAAACAAAAACAAAATGTGAGTAGTGACTCCAAAGAAGCAATAGCATAGGCAAAAATAATTTTCCAACAAAATAGAGTTTGGTGTCCTTGGAACCTTGTAAAAGAAGACTATATGAGATTGTGGTTAATTCAAATAGTCTAAAGCAGTTGGGTAGACAGCAGAAAAGCAACTATAAACGGAGAGGGATAAAGAAGAGGAGTCAATCCTGTGTATAATAAAGCTGGGGGAGCAGAAGGAAACATATCAGAAACATGAACCCATTAAAAGTTTCCTATCACTGGTAAAGTTATGAACAAGTGATCAAAAGCACATGTATGTTTATATGGCACTTTCTTTGAGCACTACAGGGGTATAAAGAAATGACTGGTACTATTCCTTCTAGTCTTGCAGGTGATGGCTGAGGTTGGTGATAGGGTCCTTAGGAACATACAGACAAAAATGAGTGATAAAGTAGGGCAGATTACAAAGAAGGAATAAAAATAGAAAAAAATCTTATCACAGTAAGGTCAGGAAAAAATGAACTTCAAAAGCCACGAAAGATAAAGTGTTCTTGAAATATATGGCCTCAAATACATATAGTTGGGTTTTGTGTTGTTATTAAATATGGGCACCCTTTTAGCCCCTTTTACTCTCTAATTGAAAGCATTATCGAGCCACTGTATATTCTATAAAACATAGTTTTAGAATGAAGAAGTATCCAACAATTGGAGTAAAGCTAAATTAGTAACCTTTTAAACCTAAGACAATATATTTAATACGAAAAATACAAACTGGTGAAACAAATTCACACAGCATAAAAGTCTTGAGGGACAAAAAAGCAAAACAACACAAAAAAGTGTAAAATCAATGAAGAGGACAGAATCCCAGGTAAAGATTTATTTTGATAATCCTGACAGTCTAAATGAGTTGCCCTCTATAGAAGTGTCATTTTGGTTTTAAAAGTTTAATTATTTATTTTAAATTCAGAAAATGTATTTTTAGTCCCTTTAAAACTAGATTGGTTACCACCACAATGGTATAGAAAAAAATGTTCTTGGTCATAGGATGATGAAACTAAATAATAATTTCAGGCATAATTATGGTGTTTTAATACCATAACACATAGTATATATCAGATTCATTACCTCCTTTGCATTTATAATAAGCGTTTAAATAGGCAGCTCCATACTTCCTATAGGAGGAGCAGGAATTTGAACCAACCAGAATCCTGAACCACAAGAATCTGGAATCTCATACCCTCAAATAGGCTCATTCTCACAGTGTCTAATTTACTTGTAATTCAAACAAGTCCTTCCTCTAAAAACATAGGTTTATTTCTAAAAACCTCTCCAATTTTTTCTCTGCAAATTTCTGCTTCACATATTATTTTAATAGGATTTTATTCATGGGCACATCCCTCATGATGCTGAAAAAAATCCACTTCTCAGCAAAAATCGAGTATTTAACATCAGCTCATCATAAAAGATTTGTGGAGAATCTTCATACATCAGAATAAAACCCTTTGTAACCAAGAATCTTTATAAACACTGTGGAAGTCTGAGTCCGGCATGGTTAATTACTGAGAAGATTTTCCCATCGTTAGCCATATCAGGCAGGATTACATTAGATTCTTAATTTGTTTCACTTTCATAATCTCTTTAGAGCTTTCTAGGTATAATTCTCCTTTGTTAAATGAACAAATGGATTTGAGTTATTATGTAGGAGCTTATGCTTTATAAGTGTACATTGTGATATCTCCTATCACAGAGGGCTCATGTGTTTAAGAATAGAAATAATATTGTTTACACTGAAAATTAATTCAACTTTATAATGGTTTTCCAATGCTTTTGGATAACATTATGAAAACTGTGTTTTAAAAATCACATCTTTATCCCTGTTGAACACAAAGAAATGGTACTATACTAGAAAATAAAGAGAATATAAAATGTAAAGAAAAATTTACTTTTAATAAACCTAGAAGATGCATTTATAAGTCAGAATAACAGTAATATGAGTAAATTCAGAGAATATTGTAATTCAGAGAATTTTCATTCAGAGAAGTTATTATTTTCATTAATATAATGGAAATAATCAGAGGAAGATGGCTATGGTTGCAGAGCTCAGACTAATCTGGCAATATTTCCAAAGTAGGTAATTCAATGTAACATCCCTTGATTGAAACATCAGGATGTGGGGGGTAAGCATGGGAGCTTCTATGAACCAATATGGCAATAAAAAATCAGGGCAGGTAAGCCTGAAAAACTGTCCTAATGACATGCTATATTTTCAGAAAGCATTTAGTCAATGAGACAGAGCAAAAGATCACAGCATAAATGTAGGGATACCTGCAGTTGCTTATTTATGACACGTGAATAAGGAAAGAAATAGAAAACTCAAACAGCAAAGAACATTAATGAAAATAATTTTGCCACAGACTAGCTAACCAAAAATACTGTCATAATTAAAATACTTAATGAAATTATTGTCTATATAAAGCAATCACTCAAAAAAAAGGGTCCAAATATCATGAAATAGAGAGTTTATAGCCAAAGGTGAGAGATATGAACTGAAACAACTTAGGAAAGTGGAATAGAAAGTAAGATCACTATGGAAATGCAGGACACATTGGCAGAATCACACTGTACAAAATACTGCAAGGAACATGGAGAATAATATTGAAAACAGCAAGCAAAATTAAATGGAAATGAAGTTAAAGAGACTATAAAAAAGTGATTGCTATAGAAAGAAAACAGAACAATATACATATAAATTTTTCTGCTAAATGTGATAATGAAAATGATAAAACACAACAAATATTTAAAAATATAATACAAGAAAACTTCTCAGAAATATAAAACATTATAATGGTACATCCCAAAACAGAAAGAACACAGCATATGTTGGGGGAAAATGGATATAGAATTATTGGTATTAAGATAATAAAGTAAATGGATTTCAATATAATGAAAGAGTACACTAATACTTTTAAATTGATAATGTAAATGTGTAAGTATAAAGATAACCATACTTATTAATGGTAAATCATCAGGCTAGTATCTGAAAGTTTCAGAGGAACACTAGAAGACCATGGAGTAATGCCTACAATATTCTCAAAGGAAGAAAATGTGTGACAATAATTTTATACATATCCAAATTCTCATGCAACAGTGGAGGCAACAAACTTTTTAAACATGCAAGAACTCAGAATATACAGTACCTTGGAATTCTTGAAGAAACTACTTAAGAGTAAATTTCAGCTACTCAAGAAATAAATGAAGACACTGTTATAAAAAAGACTAAATTAATGTGAATTTCCTTTAACTCTAAGACTACGGCTACACAATGATAAAGATGACAATTACAGAACAAAATGTGAAACTTAAAAATACTGAGAATTCTTTCACTTGCTTGGGCTCTTTCTCATATTTAGTAGAAGTATGTCTTCCATGTGTAGAAAATCCTTGAGTATACAGGGATACCTTAAAGATGAAGAAGCAGTGAGATAATGTAAGCTTGAGTTATAAAGAAGTTATGTTCAATTTAGATTACCAGAAAAGGAAAGTCTGGTGAAGCTCAGGTAAGAGGACCTTACAAAAATAAGACCTATATATTGGTTTGTGTACTCTGTGTATTCTTTCTCAGAAACTGAACCTTGTGGCTGGTGTACAGGATAACATGGCACCTCATATGCGTTAGATTAGAGCACAACTTGGTTAAGCATCAAGTACACTCTCTTATTGATTGTCTCCAGGGTTTAAGAGAAAATATATACCAGTTTACTAGAACTCCAAAACTGAGAGGATCACTAGTTTCATAAAATGCATGGTAAAATATAATTGAATCTTGTAAAAAAACTCACATAATTTCAAATATCAATTTTTGTTAATCTTTAGTGTTTATGTTAGAAGTCACCAGAATAAGTATTTGCTGATTCTAGGCAAATTGAAAATGTTCTTGGTTTTGAAAATAAATTCACTCTGGGCACGTTTTTATGTATCAAGTTTCTGTTTAACCATCACAGCTTGAATTCTGATTAATGTATATTCATAATAATAACCTATGTTTATTAAGCATTTGCTATATGTCATAAATGCTATGTTCTAAGTGCTATATTCTAAGTGCTTTTTACATACTATCTAATTAAGTCTCTTTATTTCTTGGTGAGGTAAGTACTATTATTAAACACATTTTAGAAAAGGGAAAAATGGAGTACACTGCACAAAAAAGAGTGGTATAAAGTAATAAATACTAATCCCTGAAACAGAAAACCTACATTCACATTCCACGTCTATCATTTAGTGTTGTTTTGAAGAAGTCACTTAGACTGAGGTTTCAGTAGTTTCAATTATAAAATAGTAATAAACGTAGTGATAGTAATAACAATGATAAAAAAAAGTCTTACCTACTTTAAGTGTTGTTTTGAGGATAAACACAAAATGTACCTAAAATGCTTTAATTATAAAACATTATACCAACTTATTATTATTATTATTATTATTATTATTGGTAGAAATTCTCCATCTGGTCAGCTCATGTATAATGAGCAACACTACGAATGACTTTTATATCCTTAAACTTGACAGAGTTACACCGTTTTTCAATATAGCTAAAATTCAGTAGTTCTACAAATCATTTTTTTTCTACAAAGTGAATCTAAATTCTGGGTTTTGAATAATCCATGGAAGGAGAGTTCATGTTAATCTCTCAAGGGATCTTTATCTCAAAAATTTTAAGGACCACTGATAGTGGAATGAATTGCCTAAGTAGTTGTGGAGGTAAGTATTTAAGTCACAAGGAGCTACAGACTTTAAACGTATGTGCTAGCAAATTCATAGTTATGTTATCTCCATTATCTCCAGGTCCCTTGAACTTTCCCTCTTTTCTAAAATAAGTGCACCAACCTAAGAATGATGCCACGCATAAATGATTCAGACTAATTAATTAGAAACTGTTTCTCATGGTTACAAAGTGAGTACAAATTATTCCAGCAGTCAAGATAGAGCTTTGCAAATATTCCATATGTTTACAATTTGTAAGAGTTTTCTTCCTTGGTTTTAATAGTAAGCTGTTTTTACTCTTGTGTTCTAGAAGACACTTTGTTAAAAGCATTTTACTTAAAATGAACTAATATTTCAGATACATTTTACGTATTTTATCTTTCAGTCTTCTTTTCTACTTATTCTTATTCTTTCTCAAGCTGGCATTAAGGAGAAAATCATGCTTTCCCAGAGAAAAGCAACTTCAGTAGAGAGGTTTCCAAAATTATTACTAACACAAAATGATTTTAATAACTGGCAGAGATAATTCCAGCATTGCCTGTCAAGCCTGCAAACATTTAGAAATAGCAAGCTGTAGAGGGTGAGACTCAAGTCCCATTGTTCTGAAAGCTAAGCTTATGCCTTTAATTTGATATTAGCTTCACTTTATTAATTTATATTTTATATTATTTTATATCTCTACAGTTTTATGGTTTTGATTATACAGCTTTGATCTATACTTTTCTTTCTCCTCTACTCTGGTGTATCTTATGTGGGCATAAAATGCCCATGCAGGCACCCTTTAAATGGCTGACTGCCAGGACTAGTTTCCAAACTCTTGAATTCTTTTCCCATCTCATGCTTTGAATTTGGAAGTGAAATCCATTTGTTTCTGCTTGTTCATTTGTTTTCTTTGGCCTGATGTAGCTCAAGTGCCATTAAGTGTTTCTATGATGTCTAAACATAACCGAAGAAGAGAAGTACAAGATATGTTACAAGAGGAGACGGAGCAGTAATGTCATGGAATTTCAGAAAGCCATCACACACATGCTCAGTATTTTCCTCTCTACTTTTGGGCATTTACCCTCAAATCCTTTTAGTGTATAGTCAATTCCACCTTCATTAATTGAATCTTACTTATTAACAGTTAAAATAAAAATTTAATATTAAAATGTCTGACTGAATAAAACTATTGTCTTTATATTAGGGAAATTTCAAACCTTTCTTGTTTTTCATTATAGATAATGATTTGTCTGAGTTCTAGCCCATAAAATCTCCAAATCCTATTAAGGTGAGCCTTATTTAAAAATCTAAATATAAAAGTTACAGTACATTAATTCCAATGTAACAATCTACTGATCTACTCACATTCTACTTACTGATCTACTTACAATCTACTGATTAGTTACATTAATTACAATGTAACAATCTACTACAACTTTTATATTTAGATTGAATATCCAATTCTTCACCTCTGCCTTCATCAACAATCTGCCATATGATTTTGCATGACTTCCCTCCAAAATAGGTGAAATACATTTCCACACCCCTGGATTTTGAATTCAGCTTATGACCCGCTTTCATCAGTGGGATGTTAACAGTGATAACATATGTTGGACTTGAGAAGAAAGCACTTAAGCATCTGCCACAGCTCTTGCACATGAACATAGTCAGGTAAGCTTGCTAGTGGTTGGAAGACACATGGAGTAGGACGACATCATTATAGTCATTCCAGCTAAGGTCATCCTTCATCAGATAAGACTCGTCCATCACAAACATTTGAGTAGCCCAGCAAAGATCAGCAGAGCTATCTAGTCACTCTAGCTGCCTGCAGATGCAGGAAGAAGCCCAGCGAAGAACACATGAGTAATTATTGTGAGACAAATAAATAATATATTGTTTTAAGCTTTTAAGGTGTTGTAGTTCTTTCTAATGCAATATTATTGTGGCAATAGATAACTGATATCTATGTGTATAGACACAAAATATACATATACATAAACATATACATACATGATTGTATAAACACTTAAAAATGTGTTGGAGGGCAAAACATGTTTTTTGGAATAGTTATGAGTAATCTTTAAATGTATGTAAGCAATTTTATGATATATTTTGAAACAATAATGTTACTCCAGCCTGGGCAACATACAGAGACTCCATATCAAAACAACAACAATAACAACAACAAAAACCAACAAACAAGGACAGCAAGATGAAACAAGATACATATAATCTGGACACCAGAATTAAGACAAAGCTCAGTCATACACACAACAATGACTTCTCCCAGACCTAAACCTGACAAAGGGATTCTACCAGTACTCGACGGGAAGGAAAAGGGTGCAGTTATCATAGATGTTAGCTAAAAGAAGACAAGGGTAGGTGATGTCTCACTGTTCACCTACTAGAAGCAGATTTTCTCTAGCCCACAGGAAAATGAACATTACCTAGAACATGAAAAAGAAAGATAATTTACTTCTGAAGAGGATTTATATGGTTTGGATCTGTGTCCCCACCCAAATCTCACCTTGAATTGTAATAATTCCCACGTGTCAAGGGAAAGGCCAGGTGAGGTAATTGAATCATGGGGGCTGTTTCCCCCATGCTGTTCTCCTGAGTGAGTCTCATGAGATCTGATGATATTATACATGTCTGGCATTTCCTCTGCCTGCACACATTCTTTCTCCTGATGCCCTGTGAAGAGGTGCCTTTAGCCATGATTGTAAGTTTCCTGAGGCCTCCCCAGCCATTCAGAAATGTGACTCAATTAAACATCTTTTCTTTATACCAGTTGGGGTATTTTTTCATAGCAGCATGAGAACAGACATATTATATTATAAATTTTATAATAATATATCAATTATTTTATAATATATTATAAAATATATAATATAATTAGATTATTATATTAATACTATATTAAGTTTAAAAAATTGTTAACCTTCTCAGGAAAGTTGTACAGGTGCTCCTTAACTTATGATGGGGTTGGGTCCTGATAAACCCATTATATGTTGAAATATTATAAGTTGAAAGTGCCAATATTTTCAGTGTAGGGTGGGTTTGTCTGGACGTATTACTTTTGTACCATCATAAAGTTGAAAAATCAGAAGACAAACCATCACAAGTTGGAGACAATCTGTATTATTTTTGCTTTGTACAGTGAATAATAGCTTAGATTTACTCACATAGTACCATTTTGTTACTTTTCATTCTCTCCTGGATTTCCATGTTTCTATCTGAAATATTTTCCCTTATTCTTGAGGAGTCTCCTTTAGTATTTCTTGTAGTGCTGGCTTCCTGGTGAAGAATTCTCAGAATCTTTGCCTGCAGATATTTTTTATTTCGCCTCTACTTTTGAAGAACATTTTCACTAAGAATTCTAGGTTGGCCATCACTCTCTTTTTGTATTTTAAAGATATTCTTCCATTGTCTGACTTTTATTGATTCTTTTGAGAAGTCAGTCATTAGTTTTATAGCTGATATAGTGAAGAATAATATATCTTTTGGTCTCAGGCTGTTCTGTTTTTTTGTATTTTATTCCCTTGCCTTTGGTTTGAAACAGTTGTACTGTGATGAAATTAGGACTTTTTCTAACTTCTAATTTGTTTCTACTTTGGTTCACAGCTCTTCATGAAACTTTAATTTGTTCATTCTCATCAATTTTGAAACATTCTCAACCATTTTGTCTTCAAATATTGCTTCTGCACCTTTCACTTTCTTCTTCTGTTATTTCAACTAAAAATATAGGACATTCTCCTTGTGTTTAGTGTCTTTTATGAACTTTTTGCATTTCCCATTCTTTTACTTTCTGTGCTTCAGTCTTTCTTGACATGCAACTGTATACCCTTTCTTCAGCCGTGACACTCTGCGGTCAAACACATCTATTGAATCTTTAAGTTATTCTTTCAGTTCTAAAATTTCTCTTAATAAGTTCCATGTCTCTGGTTAAATTGCTCATCTCATCCTCTATTATCTTAAAAACAGTAATCAGCAGAAACTTAAAGTCTTGGTTTGTCTTCTGCACTAGTCTGCATCAGCCACGAGGCTAATTCTATTGTCTTTTCCTTTTGGACATGTTTCTTGATATGTACGGTATTTTTTTAATGAATTCTAGTCATTGTGCATAAAAATTTGAGAGGCTCGGCTAGACATGGTGGCTCAAGGCTGTAATCCCAGCACTTTGGGAGGCCAAGGCAGGTGGATCACCTGAGGTCAGGAGTTCAAGACCAACCTGGCCAACATGGTGAAACTCTGTCTCTACTAAAAACACAAAAAACTAGCTAGGCATGGTGGCACATGCCTGTAATCCCAGTTACTCAGAAGGCTGAGACAGGGGAATCACTTGAACCTGGGAGACAGAGGTTGCAGTGAGCCGAGATTGCACCATTGCACTCCAGCCTGGGCAATAGAGTGAGGCTCCGTCTCAGAAAAAAAAAAAAATTGAGAGGCTCTAGATGATGATATATCCCTCCAGAAACCACTCATCTCACTTTCTGAAAGACAACTGAAATGCTGGCAGGTTTTCTCAATATAACTGACTTGAGACTGTGTCAGATATTGTAAGGCTTGGACTCTATCTCCTCGAATGTAGGACCACCACCCTTCTCCCCAGGGATTCCTTACTGAGAGTATGGGATGTTTACCAAGGCTCCTTTCGGGATATTCTTTACTCCAACTTTTGTCTTACCAGCAAAAAAGTGAGACTGCTGAAATCTTTGCTGGATTTCCACTTTTTGCTTAGATTTGGATTTCTTGATCTATGTAGCTTACACACACAAAAATACCTGGAGGGTGAATAGCCACTTGTATTTTACCACTACCAAGACATCTCCCTGTACTTCATTTATCTCCACAATCTTGGACCTCAAGTGCTGCCTGCCAAGACAGGTCTCTACCTCTATTTTTGTTTCCCAAGCCCCACGGAATTGCTCAAAATTCTGCTGGGTTTGTTGCCCCTTAGCATTTGCCCTCAGCCTCTCACTGCACCAAGCTTAAGAACTGGCACATGCCCCAAGAGTAGTGCTACATTACTTAGTCCACATTACTCATTGTGGACTCTTCTCAGTGAACTGTTCATTTCAAAAATACCAGGCCAACTCATGGCTTGGCTTCTGAGAAGCTTTACAACACCTTCAGACAGGTTGAATTTGAGTGAACGTGTGTATACATTGTATCCAGTTTCTGATTATTCTCAGGGGGAGCATTTTGTCTGCTATAAATTCTTCCACTGTAGCCAAAAGCTTGGATCCTTTAAATTGCTTGTGGGAGTTACTTATAATACAAATAGGAAAAAAGAGAGAGAGAGAGAGAGAGAGAGAGAGAGAGAGAGAGAGAAAATGGATAGCTTCCCATAAAGTATGTGAAAGAAAGAGAGGTATGTGGTAGCAGTTTCCAGATACATCTACCCACTGGTGAGACCTATAAGCTTTGACACTGCCACATCGTGCCACATATCAGCTACATGGTTGATGATGTGATCCCAGCTAGTTGGATATTCGCTATATAACGTGTTAACTGATAGTTCTTTAATGACTTAAATGGTTTATTCATATGCCATAAACTAACAATTAAATTCCTTGTTGATCAAACCATGTAGTAGGTAAAGTCAAGGGGAAATCTCATCTGCCTCTTGATTTTTTTTCACTTCGTTTATGCAGCAGGACATTGTCCCTCAGCTCTAAGTAACATGCCATAGTGGTATTTATTTATTTATTTATTTATTGTTTTCATGGAAGCAGTTTTTATTTTCAAATAAATGGGCATAGAGGAGATACTTGAAAAAAAAGACAAGATTGCTTCCACCTTCATTTTGCAATTTTGCATTCAATGCTTTAAAAACGAATTTCCCTAAATAATCTATTACTCTTTGGTGACTTAAGGAATAAAATAACCTGGTCAATGGGCTGATTAGCAGACCTTTAACATTGGCATAAAATTTGTATTTGTAAAAACGTGACATTGTTTATAAGTTTTATCACTCCTCAGGAATCTGTATTCTACTAATACCAGGAGTGTCTCACTTTTCCTCAGACTAGCTCCTGCTGACAGTGGTATTACAAGGGGATATATTCATAATTTCTTAATATGATAACTTGTTAGATTTTCCTAAAAGTTTAATTTAATGTTTATAAAAGTAGGCAGATCCTATTTAAGTAGGTCTTAATAGGAGATATACATCATATCTCGGTCTTATAAGCTTGGTTAAAATGTCTCTCCTTTGCCCTCTTTAGCAAAAATTAAAGCTGTGAATTTGCTTTGTCTGGCAATTGACTAATATCAAGTGCTTACCTCCCCCTTACCCCTTGAAAAATTTGCGCCTATTTCAGCTTAATTTTCCCTTAAAAGAAAGTGTTTCCTCTATCATTTTCCTTCATACTCACTGGGTATGTTCATAACATTTCTAATTTTCTTAAATATCTTAATTTCTGACTATGCATGAAAAACTAAGTCAAAAAAGGTTCATTAAACTGGCCTTGTAGCTGGAAGATTACTGAGTTGTCTTTCTATTCTTGCTTCATACTATTGTCAACTAATAATTTTATACACTAATTCTAATTTTAATTTCCAGCAATGGGGTGGATTAGATAAGAAATATTTAAAACCACCCCTTTTATAAGACACCTAGAAATGTGGGAGCAAAAAATATATAGTAAATGTCCCTGCAGACATATAGGTGAAACCGTGAGAATGTAATGAGAAATCCTCAGAAGGCTAAAATGAAGAGGTCACTGCAAACCAGATAAGCAGTGTGCTAAAGTTTCAGGAATCTTTAGGAGTCTGATTAGTCAGAACAACGAATTTAAGGTTTCTTAAGCCCATGCCAAAGCACAAAACGAGGCAAAGCATCCACTCAAGATAGGGAGTTGGAGAACAGAGTCCAAATGAAACTGAGACTCCTCTCCTGCTCCATTATGGGATGAATTGCATCCCCCCAAATTCATATGTTGAAGTCCTAATTCCTAGTACCTCATAATGTGACTATATTTAGCAATAGAGTCTGTAAAAAGGTGATTAACTTAAAATGAGGCTGTTAGGTTGTGTCTTAACGCAACCTAACTGGTGTCCTTATTAGGAAGTTTGGACACAGAGAGAGGGACTTATGCACACAAAGAAAAGACCTCCTGAAAACATAACGAGAAGGTGGCCATCTGCCAGCCAAGAAGAGAGGCCTCAGAAGAAATCAAACCTGGAAACACCTTGGGTTAGGACTTCCAGCCTCCAGAACGGTGAGAAAATAAATATCTGTTGTTTGAGTCATTTGATCTGCAATAGTTTGTCATGGCAGCCCCAGCAAATTAATACACCTCACTAAAAAATCGACATCCTTAGTAAAAGGAAGGATGAGAGAAATTGCAACCACCATTAATGGGCGATAACAAGGAACTTTGCCTGTCTCCACAAGGGTGGAAGAGAAAGTCTCCCCTAGTACCTGTAACCATAGTGCTGTACCTCATACAGTTTTGAGATTCACACTTAAGCTACCTGCCAAAACAAGAAATTGTCATAAGTAGTAGTCACAATTTCAAATAGGGTGTCTACCAAAGCTCTCACTGTATAGCATTTGAATAAAGAGCTGAGGGATGAAATAATGTTGGTATCTGGAAAAGAATATTAAAGATAGAGATAACCAATAATTTACCCCCTGAGTGAGCCTAGAGCCTGCAGTGACTCCTATTGGGTCATCCTCAGACCCTTAAACGTGTGCTTCTCTCTTGTTTTATGCTGTGCTGCTCCACATTGGGCCCTTGGATGTATACGGATGTATGACAAGTTACTGGACCATGGGACAGCAACACTTGGGAACCAAAGAAAACACAGAAATTGGTAACACCAGGCTCACTTCACAGTAGATCTGAGCTCAGGTTTGGCCTAACAACTGCGAACACAGGACTGCTCTGCAGGGCATCTTCAAACAGCAAGACCCACTTGAGCATTGATTGAGCACTTCTGCCACATCAGATATTAAGTTCAAAGACACAAAGCATAGAACGAAGTATTCTCACACGTCTCTTTGGAGTTGTGGAAGAAAAGTGTAAAGAAAATGGGAAAAGATTAATGTTTCCAAGGCTGAGAATTCCCCCAAATTGATTAAAATATAAAGTCATATGTTCAAGATCAACGGGTCCTAAACAGAATATTAATAATAAATTCAAACCTAGATACATACTTAAAACAGCAAAACACCAAAAAAATAGACAAAATCTTACAATAATAATTTAAAATCGCCCTTCACCTTTCTTTAAAATTGCTTCCCTCACTTAACAGATAAAAACCAAACACACTTCTCATTCAGGGGTGCACGACTTTTCTCAAACTGGACCAACTCTACCACTTATTTTTCTACCGTTTCCAATACGTACATCTTCAGTTCATAACCTTTGCATGTCATGTGCATTCTAAACTCAGTTTTCTCATTCTTCTTTTTCCAGAGTACCCTCCCCTCTGTCATCATCACTTAAAATCTTACCCATGGTATGAGACCATCCTGGCTTACATGGTGAAACCCTGTCTCCACTAAAAATACAAAAAAATTAGCCCTGCGTGGTGGCGGGTGCCTGTAGTTCTAGCTGCTTAGGAGGCTGAGGCAGAAGAATGGCGTGAACCCGGGACGGGGAGCTTGCAGTGAGCCAAGATTGCGCCACTGCACTCCAGCCAGGGCGACAGAGTGAGACTCTATCTCGATCTCAAAAAAAAAAAAAAAAAAATTCTTACCCATGGTTTAATTTACAGGCTGATCTCACCTCCATCTTGAGACCTTTCTTGGTCATCTCAGCTTAGGTCTGTGACACTCACTATGCCACACACCCACACAAGGTCTTGCATTGTTTCTACTTATGGGCGTATGTCTCCTTGCTCAGGTGAACTAAGGTCTCCTAAATGATGAGTACAGTGACAATGGTTTAAAGCTGTAGTTCTGACTTTTGGATCTAACAGATTTGTAAGATTCAAGGTGATAAAGCATTTCTAGCTTTCCTTTTTGCTGAAAGTACATCAAAAATCCTACAACCATCTACCATACGTCATGTTATAAGAGAAAGAAGATTTTAATAATGAAAATCTAATAAGGATATAATCTCATATAAATTGGATACATTTATCTTAATATGAAGCTCACTGTTTTTCTTATTTTTCTCTCTTTACTAAAATAACTAATAAAATCTTGATCAAACAATAGTCCCAGTTGCTTCCAGGCCAGCAAGTAGAAATCACTGTTCTGCTATACTCTGATTCCCTTCCTTCCTGTTCCTGGACTTTCAGCAGAGAAAAGATTCGAATAATCATTAATCAAATCAAAATTATTTTTACTTCCTCACATTATCTTATTTCGATCACCCTGACCAGGTCATTGAGAGTTCTTTTTAATATATAGGTTATCAAGGCAAAAATATTTTTACCTTTTCAGAAATTTTGAAGCTTTCTGTATCTTCTTGTTGAAGAAGCAGTTGTTAATGCCACTCTTTTTCATGTATTTAAGGATATATTTCAAAAACTACTTCTAGTTTTTATTGTCTCGTATGTTGACCTTTATTTCTTACTTTTTCTTTTCATTGTAACTCCAAATTTATTTACTATTTTGTAGCACTCTTTTCTCTAAGTTGGCCTGATTTTTCATTTCTGTGCTTTTCTCATTTACACTTAGATGTTTATGTTACCTAATCACTTCTTTCTTCTGACAGTTCTTGTTTACAAAAAAATGTTTTCCCTTGTGCACTTAGAATTATTTTTACAATGTTAATTTTTCTATTAGTAAAGCAATACAAATTAATTACAAAATTCTTTTAACATTTTTTAAGTGAAAAAATACTTCAAAAATCTTACTCTTAAAGATAATCATTGCTAACATTGTAATGTGTTCCCTTATAGAATTCTTCTGGGTATGAGTACTGCTTCCCAGTAGATAAAGGATACTATTTCTCTCTCTACCTACCTACCTACCTAGTATAATTAATAAAAGAATATTAAAAGGTTCTAGATGGAAAGTAATACAAAGGAAGAGCCTATTTAATAATAAAATCTGCCATGATTTATGTTACCACCACTAGAAAATGAAACAATGAATCAGATCACATTATACAAATTTTGAATATAAAGAAAATCATGACCTAGGTTTCTTAGCAATCAAAGTGACCATTACCTTGATCTAAGCAACTCTGCTTTTGACAATGGAGAAAGAAAATACTTTTGGCAGAAGACACACACGCAGCCAACAAGCACATGAAAAAAAGCCCAACAGTGCTGATCATTAGAGAAATGCAAATCAAAACCACAATAAGATACCTCTCACACCAGTCAGAATGGCTATTATTAAAATGTCAAAAAATAGTAGATGCTGGTGAGGTGGCAGAGAAAAGGGAACACTTACACACTGTTGGTGGGAGTGTAAATTAGTTCAACCATTGTGGAAAGCAGTATGGTGATAAACTTCACATACAATTTGCCTGTCTTCTTGGAAAATCTTGGCTGCCCAGAGGCCTGCTGTGGAGGAACCATGTTACTCATTCATCCATTCTCCTTCAACTGCACCCCCCACCCCATGAATATCTCACCAGCCACTGCTGATGGGACCAGTTGTTAGTATCAGAACTCAAATATGGCCAATATATAAAGTAACTTTCCTTGTTTTTGATTTTCAATTTTTCCTGGAAATTGGCCTCAGAAAATGAATCATATTACTGTGCAGGCCAAGTAGACTCAAGGGTGGAGATTTCTCTTCTTAGGGTTGCAATATTGGACCACGTTCAAAGAGAAACAAAGGCAAAAGACCATGTGGCTTTAGAAAGAGTGAGATACCCATTTTTCTAGATCCGAAGACTTTCTTATACTCAGGTTCGATCTGCACAAAGCTCACCTCTACTTCCTGTCTTGGATTTCTCTGTTTGAGCAACACTTATCTTCTTTTTCTGTTGAGCTATTTTCAGAGTATTTTTGTACCTTGCAAGTAGTGACTGAATGGGGTACAAGGTAGGAAGAGAGATAAGAGGTTTTATGTGAATTGCAGAAAGATGGATGGAGTTTCAAAAAAAAGCATCAAAAAATTGGAGAGGAAGACTTAAAAGAAAAAGAATTAGAGAAGGAAATACTCCTCACACAAGTAAGCTTTGCCCTGTATTGCAAAGTTCAGTAAGAAAATACTGCAAATATTTTTTTAAATTTAACTTCTTATTATTATTATTTCAGATGGAGTTTCACTCAACTTATTATTTTTAAAGCAGGTAGTTTGAACACAAACTGCAAAATGTAGTCTTTTTGCTGTGGGCAGCACCTTAAATCTCAGTTTAATTTTTTTTAGCTTTGCTGAGCTGCCAGAAATTTGAGCAGAGTTTATATTCAGAATCTGAGGCTCCCTCGGATATGATTAGGCTTTGAGTCCCCACTCAAATCAAGTCTATAAGAGAACACATTACAATATCAAGTGTATCATGACCTCTGAAGTCAGTAATTGGTGATTGGTAATTATAATGGTACAGCACTTAATAACAGTAGCTAAATTATTTTCATGGTGAGTGCACTACTAGACTTGTTAAGCCAAAAGTATTTTTCTGTTTTAAAAACACTTATATTTTAGGTTGGGTGATACATGTGAGGGTTTGTTGCACAGGTAAATTTGTGTTGCAGGAGTTTGTTATTCAGATTATTTCATCAACCAAGTATTAAGCTGAGAACCCAAATCTCATCTTGAATTGTAGTCCCTAGGTGTTGTGGGAGACAGCTGAAGGCAGGTGATTGGATCGGGGGGCAGTTTCCCCCATGCTTTTCTCATGATAGTGTGTGAGTTCTCATGAGATCAGATAGTTTTTTAAGGAGCTCTTCCCCCTTTGCTTCCTTCACACACTCTCTCTGCCGCCTTTTGAAGAAGGTCCTTGTTTCCCCTTCACCTTCCACCATGATTGGAAGTTTCCTGAGGCCTCTCTAGCTATGTGGAACTGTGAGTCAATTAAGCTTCTTTTCTTTATAAATTACCTAGTCTTGGGTATTTCTTTATAGTAGTGTGAGAATGGACTAATACGCTCTCTCTCTAGTTTTCTCCTTTTCCAGTATGTCCCCCTTGATTTCCAGTGGTTGTAGTTGACTGATGAACTCTCTTTGCTAGTTAATCAAGCAAACTTGTAGGATTTTCATCAGTTTTTTTTTTTTTTTCTCTACAAGTACAAACTGGGGCCTGCCCCCAAGCTAGACATTTCAAAAACAGGAATCTCACCAGACTTGGTTCCCTTTGTCCATTTCCCCTCGAATTCTGAGTTAGAGTGTCATCTCCCTTCTAATTTCTGCCTGCTTTTCTCTTTCGGTCTCCAGTGCCACAAGATGGTTGTTTTACGTGTGTTTTTTCAAGGGTTGGTAGTTTTTATCAACCCTAGGAGGAGTGGTCTGATAAGAGCTATTTGGCCCTACTGGAAGCAGAATGCTTCTGCAAGACTTTTTATAGTCTAACTTTTTCAATCTTAAATCCTTCTCTTTGTCTTAACCTCTTAGACAGATGAAGTACCTCTTTAGGTAATCCTTTCACAATGCATATAGATAAATATAATATTTTCTGAATTCATATATGCCATTCTATTTCCTTTCTATAAAAATCAACTTGGCTTGGTAAATATGTGTAGCACATTTGGCATTGCATATTGCAGTGAAGAGTACTGGAAAGCCAAACAATGGGACAGGAGAAATTTCTACTTGAATCTAACAAAGTCATACAATATGAATGCAATAAATTCAAGCTATGAATCTGCAAAACAAAATTGACACATTTTTAACAGACTATGGCCAAGGACATGCTATATACTCTTTGACTGCTCTAGATACATAGATCACTTCCCTATAAAGAATGAAGAAAAGCATAACAAAAAATAAAATCTAAAGTGAAACCTTTATTAATCAAAGACTCAGCAAAAAATAGTAAGTAAACAAGCTGGATACAAAAAATATTTATAAAGGTATAGATGGTGCAGATCTCCAGGGTTAGCCACCACAGGGAGTTGTTTCTGCCCCAAGTCTGAAAGGGCAAGGTCAAGGAATAGTTCTTAAAAACTAGAAAGGATATCTATACGGAAAGGACCCCTCACAAGAGTCCTCCGAAGTCTCAAGGAGCTGGAAAGAATGGATGAAGGGAAATAAATATTCTAATTTCATTATTTTCCTGCCCTCCAGTCTCCTACTGCTGCTCCCATTGGCTGAACTCAACTGGAAGCCAGACGATTCTCCAGCTTGTTGGTGCAGTCCGTGAGGGCACTAAGGATTGAAAAGAATAAAGAGTGGCTCTAGAGAGCCAAACAGAAAAAGACTCTAGTACAGAACCCATGAAAAATTTACTGCAGATGAAAGGTAAGAAAACTTCATGCTAAAGCAAAAAAGAAGTACAGACTTCTGAAAAATATTTACTATATGAATTAGAAGAGCATTTTGAAATAGGCTTGGTATTCTCAGTAGGATACAAAAAGAGCAAATCTCTATGAAACAGAAAGCTTCTGAGAAGAGAAAAATATTCAGAGGTAGGTAAAGCTAGGTGAAATAATGATTCTTTTTTAAAAACTTAAAGATATAGAAGCAAAGGCAATAACCAGAAAAGCTGACATGTTAGAAACTCAAATAAGTTCTAGTCAATATGGAAAATTAGCTAATGTAGAAGACCTTTCCTCCCACTTCAAATGTAGAAATGATCCATTAACATTTTATTGATAAAAGACAACAGTTAAAATTTAAATTCAAGGCTAAGCTTAAAACCAAAAATGAGATATCCCTGATACTAGAAAATAAGAGAAAACTTAAAGCACTATTGAGTGAGAATGAAAACAAATGTCTCATAGAACATCCTAATTTGACATATCTCTAAATGCCTGGATTTTTGACAACTTCACTGGGATGCTTAGGGTGTCTACAGGCCTGGTGCATAGGAGATGAAAGTTTTATACATAAAGAGAAGAGATTTATACATAAAGAGAGGAATCTGCAAGAGTTATCCTGTCCATTTTGAAAGGCTAGAGAGACCGCCACTGGCTTTGGGTAAAAAGGTGTCTGATCTCCATGAATCTCTGGAAGAATAACTGTAACCTGCAGGAAATAGAAAACACAAACTTGTAGATGCCGTGTCTGAATTTGCACATTCACCCAGTATGGGAAGCACAGAGCCAAGACATTTACCTAAAAGCTGGAAGGACAGTCTCACAACTCAGGTCACTCAGTCTTCCTATTAAAAAATAACTCCCACGGATGAGCTCATAGTACAAATTCCAGCATGTACACACAAAAAAATATTGCTTAGACTGGAGTTGGCAGCTACAAAAATGGAAAAATTCATGTCCCATCAATCCTTTTAGACAAATCTAAAAGAGATATTAAGAAACAGATATAAAATATTCAGAGATAAAAGTAACATAACCAAAATTTAAGAACAAACATAATAGGGAAAAAAGAGGAGTCAGATCTGAAGAAGAAATGCAAATTCTAGAATTAAATAATATAGTTCATCAACACTAAAAACTCAAAACCTTGAGCAGTTATGTTGAACTGGCCAAAGAGAAAATTGATAAAGTGATAGACAAATATAAAGAAATTACTCAGAATACAGCATAGCCAAATAAAAGGGAAGGAAAATGTGAAAGTTAACATACAAAGAATTAGATGTCCCAACTTATTTCCAGTACTATTGTAGAACTTCCAGAAAATGAGGGGAGGCCCTTAAAGTGATAATGTTGAAAAATGTTTTAGAGTTAAGAGAGCATGAATACTCAGATTAAAAACACCTGTCAAAGAAAGACGATGGCTGACTAGATGTAGCTAGGATGTGCCTTTTTCATGGAGAAGAAACAAATTATCAAGTAAACCTTCATGCTTTGAACAGATCTTTTGGGAGAAAACACTGACATTGAATAGAAAGGCAATGGAAGACACCATGGTTGAAGAAGGAGGAAGTGTTTCTGCCTGCACAGCAACACTAGGTATGATGACCAGCCCCAAGACCTGGATCAGACCCAAGGAAGGGGTGAGTGAAAGAACCCTGGGGCAGCACATTCCTGCCATGGATCTCTGAGATCCTAACTACTAGAGTTCCCGTGACCCACAGGTCTTGGGCTGGCAGGGGGAGCCACCTGAAGACGTGCAAGACACTACCAAAGCCTATGTGGAACCCAAAAGTGTTCATATGCTGGGCAGCTGTAGCAAAACACAACTCTGGGAGCCCACCCTCCAAGGCTCTGTGTCTTGCCCTAAGTGACTGCAGCTCCCCCGTCTTCTGGCCAGGAGAGAGGAGGGCTGTGGCATGCTCACACACCCAAGACAGGCCCCATGCCAATGCCATGGGACTGAGGTGCAACTGAACCATGCACCCCCATGCCCACCTGTTCTTCCTAAGCCTGCCCACCTGGCCATTCCCTCAGGAGAGGGCCCACATCATAGCCTTCATTGCCCTGCCTGAGTTGTTTGTTGGTGGCCTAGGAGCAGTTCACAGGCAGTGCTTGATCCTGAGGGGCTGGGGGACAAATCTGCTGGCCTGATCCCAGTTCCCTAGAACCAAGCATACCACCCAAGTGTATGCTGATGGAAATTGTGCCTGATCTCTAAAGGGGAAGTACCCCCACTGTCAGAACACAGTGTGGTGCAGGTTAATGTGCTGGCACTGGAACTGAGCACTGCTAATGTTGTGGGACCTGATTGAAAAAGGTGTGGCCTGATAGCTGTGGTTTCTGCTGCAGGGAGATGGGTGGTCAAAATGCCTGGAATGGCAAGGTGATCTGGGTACAGCTGGGTCAGGACTAGCCTAACTAGTCAGATCTGTTGCCATGGCTAGACACCAGGTAGACATGCACTAGGTTGGGGATGTGGGAGCCGGGTGGGCCCCATGGCTACCTGCTGGGGCTTTCCCTCTTCCCCTGAGCAAACTCTGTGGTACAGGAGATGCACCTCTGCCCCTCCTAGGTGGCTGTTTCAATGGCCTGAGAGACGCACACGGACCCCTGCCAAGGTCAGAGCTTGCACCTGCCTCAGAGAGCCTGGTTGCAGGCTCTCCTGACTCAGCTCCACCTAGCTTTGCCCACTCCAGCTGCCTTGGTGGTAGAGCATACAACTGCACCTTTGGGAACCCAATGCACTGCTCATTGCCAGGAACACTCTGGTACTTTTTCTGATTAACAACGGCCAAGTAAAAAGTCAACTGTCATTACTGCAACCACCTCTCACCTGCAAGCACTACCTACTGGCCCAGAGATCAAACTGTGCAGTGCATCACAACTTACTATTGTCGTTGAACATTGTTCAGCCAGCTTGAGCCCTAAGCACCACCTACTGGCTTGTAGGGTGAACTGCATAAATCAATGTAATTTCTCCTGGCAGACATGCACAGTGCTGGAGAATGAGATAAGCCTCCCAAGACCTCCACCTCCCCATCCCTGTAGGAGACAGCGAGCCTGTCTACATGCACAGCACACCACCACTACAACCTACAAACAACTAGCATTTGAATAAAACCACTACATTATGGTTATCCATAACCAAGGAATTCATACAGAGCCTTGGTCCCCTAAAAGCAAATAGAAGCAAAGCCAAAGGACACTACTGAACACATTCAACAGTCACACCCTCAAGGGGGAAGGAAAAAAAAGGAAAAAAAAAACCTGCAAAAAGAAAGGAAATTCAAAAATAAGAAGTGACAGCTTCTACCGATGAGAAGAAACCAGCACACAAACTCTAGCACCATAAAGAAACAGAATATTGTGACATCCCCCAAAGGACCACACTAGCTCTCTAGCAATGAAACGTAACCAAAACGACAACTTTGAAATGACAGATAAATAATTCAAAATATGGATTGTAGGGAAGCTCAATGAAATCCAAGAAAAGGTGGAAATCAACAAAAAGAAACCAGAAAAATAATTCAGGAGATGAAAATCAAGATAGATATGGTTTTTCTTTTTTCTTTTTCCCCCAAGATGGAGTCTTGCTCTGTTGCCCAGACTGGAGTGCAGTGGCACCATCTCGGCTCACTGCAACCTCCACCTCCAGGATTCAAGGGATTCTCCCACCTCAGCCTCCCAAGTAGCTGGGATTACAGGTGCACACCACCACACCCAGCAGTTTTTGTATTTTTAGTACAGATGGGGTTTCACCATGTTGGTCAGGTTGGTGTCGAACTCCTGACCTTGTGATCCACCCACCTCAGCCTCCCAAAGTGCTGCAATTACAGGTGTGAGCCACTGCGCCTGGCCTAGATATGTATTTATAATAAAACAGAACTTCTAGAAATGAAAAATGCACTGAAGGAATTTCAAAGCACAGTTGAAAGCTTTAACAATAGACTAGACAAAGCAGAAGAAAGAACTGCAGAACCTGAAGACAAATCTTTTAAATTAAAAAAGTGAGACAAAAAAAGTAATTTAAAAAAAATTGAACAAAGCCTTAGAGAAATATGGGATTATGTGAAGTGACCAAATCTACAATTTATAAGCATCTTTGAGGGAGAAGAATAAAAAGTAAGACGTTTTCAAGACATATTTTGAGGGAATAATGCAGGAAAATTTCCCTAATTTTGCCAGAGATGTAGACATATATATACAAAAAATTCAGAGAACACCTGGAAGATACTACACAAGATGAATATCATGAAGGCATAAAGTCATCAGACTATCCAAGATAAATGTGAAAGAACAAATCTTAAAAGTACCTAGAGAGAAGCATCAGATCACCTATGAAGGAAGTCCTATTAGACTAACAGCAGAATTCTCAGCAGAAATCTTACAAGCCAGAAGAGACTAGGAGCTTATTTTTGGTTTTCTTTAAAAACAAAAGCCATCCAAAAATTTTATATCTTGCCAGACTAAAGCCTGATAAATGAGAGAGAAATAAAATCTTTCCCCAGCAAGTAAATGCTAAGGGAATTCATCACCACTAGACCAGAAATACAAAGACATTCTAAACATGGAAACAAAAGCACAATACTCACCATCATAAAAGTACATGTAAGTAGAAAGCTCATAGATCCTACAAAGCAATTACACATTTGAAATTCTAAGAAAGTAGGTAACAAAACTATGACTGGCACAAAACCTCAAATATCAATATTAACTTTAAACATATTTATGCCTGAATTCTACACTTAAAAGATAGACCAGCAAATTGGATTAAATAAACAAGATCCAACCAACTGCTGCCTACAAGAGACTCACCTAATGGCTGAAGACACACACAGACACAAATTAAAGGGGTGGGAAAAGACATATAACACAAATGGAAAACAAAAAGTGAGCAGCAGTAGCTATTCTTATGTTAGATAAAACAGACTTTAATCAACAACAGTAAAAAAAGGACACTTTGGGAGGCCGAGGTAGGCGGATCATGATGTCAGGAGATCGAGACCATCCTGGCTAACATGCTGAAACCCCGTCTCTACTAAAAATACAAAAAAAATTAGCGGGGTATGGTGGCGGGTGCCTGTAGTCCCAGCTACTTGGGAGGCTGAGGCAGGAGAATGGTGCGCACCTGGAAGGCGAAGCTTGCAGTGAGCCGAGATTGCGCCACTGCACTCCAGCCTGGGCGACAGAGCAAGACTCTGTCTCAGAAAAAAAAAAAAAAGTTAAAGGAGAGCATTATATAAATAATAAAGCAGTCAATATAACAAGATGCAACTATCCTACATATATATATATATTCACCCAACAACAGAGCACTTGGATTCATGACACAAACACTAGTATACCTAAGAAAAGAGATCAACAGACTTCAAAACCCCACTGACAATACTAGACAGGTCATTTAGGCAGAAAGTCAACAAAGAAACTCTGGACTTAAAATGGACTCTACACCAAATAGACATTCACAGAACATTCTAGCCAAAACCTGCATTATATACATTTTTCTCATCTGCACATGGAACAATCTCAAAAGTTGATCATATGCTTGGCCATAAAACAAGTCTTAACAAATTTAAAAAATATTGAAAGCATATCAAGTATCTTCTCAGAACACAGTGAAATAAAATTAGAAATCAATACCAAGAGGAATTCTCAAAACCACACAAGTACATAAAAACTAAACAACTTACTCCTGAATGACTTTTGGGTAAACAATAATATTAAGGTAGAAATAAAAAAAATTTTTGAAATAATTGAAAACAGAACATATTAAAATCTCTGGGATACAGCAAAAACAGGGCTAAAATGAAAGGCTATAGGGCTGAGAGCCTACATTAAAAATATAGAAAGATCTCAAATTAACAACCTAACATCACACCTAAATGAACCACACAAGAAAGAACAAACCAGGCCAGGTGCGGTGGCTCACGCCTGCAATCCCAGCACTTTGGTAAGCCAAGATGGGTGGATTATCTGAAGTCAGAAGTTTGAGACCAGCCTGGCCAACGTGGCAAAACACCATCTCTACTAAAAATACAGAAAAATTAGCCAGGCGTGGTGGCACATGCCTGTAGTCCCAGCTACTTGGGAGACTGAGACATGAGAATCACTTGAACCTGGAAGGCAGAGGCTGCAGTGACTCCAGTTCACACTACTGCACTACAGCCTGGGCAACAGAGTGAGACTCTATCTCAAAACAATGATTAAAAAATAAATTAAAATAAAGAACAAACCAAACCAAAACTAGCAGAAGAAATAACAAGGATCACAGTAGAACTAAATGAGAATCAGACCAAAAAATAAAAGATACAAAGGATCGATAAAACAAAAAATTGGTCCTTTGAAAGAACAAAATTGATAGACTGATATATATTAATAGTTTAAGCAAGAAAAAAAAAGAGAGAAGATTCAAATAAGCACAATCAGAAATGATAAAGGAGATGCCACAATTCATACCCCAGAAATACAAAAGATCATCAAAAATTACTGTGAAAATCTCTATGCACACACACTAGAAAATCTAGAGGCAATGAATTAATTCCTGGAAATATACAACCTCCCAAGATTGAACCAGGAAAAAAAAATCCTGAACAGATCAATAGTGAGTTATGAAATTGAATCAGTAACAAAGAAAATTCTGGTAAAAAAAACCAAAACAAAACAAAAACAACCCAGGACCAGATGGATTCACAGCCAAATTTTACCAGACATACAAAGAGCTGGTACCAATCCTACTGAAATTATTCCTTCAGGCAAGGATACAACAAAAGATGAAAACTACAGGCTAATATCTCTCATGAACACAGATGCAAAAATCCTCAACAATATACTAGCAGACCAAATCAAACAGCACATCAAAAAGACAATTCATCACAATCAAGTGGGTTTTATTCCAGGGATGCAAGGATGTTTCAACATTTGCAAATCAATAAATGTGATTTCTCACATAAACAGAATTTAAAACAAAAACCACATGATTATCTCAATAGACGCAGAAAAAGCATTTGATAAAATACAACATCTCTTCACTAAAAACCCTAAACAAACTGGCACTAAAAGAACATACATCAAAATAATAAGAGTCATCTATGACAAATCTATAGCTCAGTTCATACTGAATGGGAAAAAGTTGAAAACATTCTCATTGGAACTGGAACAAGACATAGATGTCCACTCTCACCACTAATACTCAACATAGTACTGAAAGTCCTACCCAGAGCAATCAGGTAAGAGAACGGGAAAAAAAGGCATCCAAATTAGATAATTATCTGTTTGCTGATGATATAATCTTATACCTAGAAAACCCTAAAGACTCCTCCTGACTTTGAGAAACAACTTCAGTAAAATTTAAGGATACAAAATTTTACACCATTTATACATAAGTGTAAGATTGTGTGTTGATATGCCCACAAACATTTTATAGCATGTTAATATTCATCCAAGCACAACAATAAGCTATTAGAAACTCATATAAAAAAGTTATTGAACTATAAATTTCCATGTGAAGTAATAAGTAGAATAAATTTAAAATAAAAATATGCAAAACATTAATGCAAGAAAAAGCATTCTGAAAGAAGTTATTTTCCAAATGACATATTTATAATAGCCAAACTCAATGAAGTTGTAATCCATAGAGGTGTGAAGTGGGATATAGTACTAAATACACTAAAAAAGTAAAATATAGAATATTTTTTAATCATTTGTGTAATTGGTTTAAACCATCTGTATTATGTCCCAACTTAAAGTACAGAAAAGTAAATTGAGTGCTTTTGCTAGTGTTATCTATTGATACAATGATACCGTCTCCTCCAATGTAATCACAGTATTAAATGCTGTTCATTGTGAATTGGGAGGGGAGACAGAGGGGTTCTGACAGCAAAGGACATATTAAAGTTGTAATGGTTATATATAACTGAATGAGAAATTCTTTGATCTGTACTCAGAATTATAGCCCCACATAAAAAAAAAAAAAAAAAAAAAAAAAAACTACACAGAGGAGTAAGAAAAGGGAGGAGATGAACCTCTACAGGAATGTCTCAGACGATACCTTCCTAAGTGATGTGGTGTTTTAAAAATGTTAACACTACGTTTATATAATTTTAATATCATTGACTTAATTATGTTAAAAGAATCCTTAGAAATTTATTTGTGTTTACATTTTGGGAATCCTCATGTAATACATGGTCTGCTATTAAAATTCTGTCACGTTTTATTTAAATTTCTTCAATACAGTACAATTCATATTTTATTCTATATTTATTTCTGTACTATTACTATTTTAAGGAATATATCCCATATATTGATGAATGCCTCAAATTGAAAAACGCAAAAGGTACTTTGTAAACTCTTGGCCTATTTCTTCTTTATAAACTCCTGACTTACTCTTTTATCAACATCTAGTCTTTCCTCTGTAAAACCTAACACAGAAAATTAACTACACTTGTATTAGCTTCTTTATCTTATTTAATGGCTGTTCTTCAGGAAGAAGAAAAGTCTATATTATAAACTTTTAAAATGAAATAATATAAAAGGGATGGAATGTAAAGATACGGAATAAATGTAATGTAGAAGATATGCAATTACAAGTAAAGCATGAAATTGTGTTGTAGTTGCTCAGTGGCTAGTCAAACAGTTTTCTAACACACATCAGAATTTTAAAGTTCAAAGAAAATCCATGAATTGGCAGAACTAAATTCCTATTTGCCTTGCATTTCTTAGGTCCCAGTGCATACAGTAAATGTTGAATCTTCAAATATCAAAACGCTGTGTGTGGCTGAGTGTAGGTATACTATTGGGTAACAAACATTTTCTAAATAATGTTCAAATAATAAATATATTCACTTGCTTATATAAACATAAATGAATGTACCTATCAATATGTATCTATCAATTGACACATGCTATATCTTCATATACAAGTATATATACATTTATGTATCTGATTTAACTGATTTCCACGCACTTTGAAATTTGCTGTTTTTCATGTATGTAGTGTATATATATATATGGTTTTTTTGTTTGTTTGTTTTTTGTTTTTGAGACGGAATCTCATCCTGTTGCCCAGGCTGGATTGCAATGGCTCAATCTCACCTTACTGCCACCTCCGTCTCCCGGGTTCAAGTGATTCTCCCACCTCAGCCTCCAGAGCAGCTGGGCTTACAGGCATCCACCATCATGCCCGGCTAATCTTTGTATTTTTGTAGAGATGGGGTTTCACCATGTTGGCCAGGCTGGTCTTGAACTCCTGACCTCAGGTGATCCACCCACCTCGGCCTCCCAAAGTGCTAGGATTATAGGTGTGAGCCACCATGCCCAGCCTGTTTTTTCATACTTTAATCATGGGTTTTGTTGGTTTTTTGAGAGACAGGGTAGTCACTTTGTTACCCAGGCTAGAATGCAGTGGTGCAATCATGGCTTACTGCAACCTTGAACTCCTCGGCTCAAGCAATCCTACTGCCTCAATCTCCCAAGTAGCTGGGACTACAGGCACATTCCACCACACACAGTTTTTAAAATTTGTGTTAGAGATGGAGTCTCACTATGTTGCTCAGGCTGGTCTTGAACTCCTGGCCTCAAGTGATCCTCTTACCTCACCCTCCTGAGTAGCCGTGATTACAGGTGTGCACCACTGTTACTAACCACAATATATTTAAATTAAACTTTGTACTTTGAAAAAAATATATAGATTCATATGCAATTATAAAAATACAGAGAGATTCTCTGTACCTTTTACCCAGTTTTCCACAATAGTAACATCCTGTTAAACTGTAACACAATATCACAACCAAAATAATACATTAATATAATCAAGATACAGAACATTGTCATGGCCAAAAAGATCTCTCATGTTGCACTTCTGCAGCCATATCATCTTTCTTCCCACCAACAAACATTCCTTAATCATTGGCAACCACTAATTTGTTCCCATTTCTTTAATTTTATTTTTTAAATGTTACATAAATGGAATTATACATGATGCAAACTTTTGGGACTGGCTTTTATCACTCAGCCATAATTTTCTGGAGTTGCATCCAGATTATTGCATGTATCAATAGCTTATTCCTTTTTATTATTGAGCAGTATTCCATGGTATGGATTATGAGAGTTTATTTAACCATTAACCTGTTGAAGGATTATCTGGGCTGTTTCCAGTTTGGGGCTGTAAATGTTTTTGTATAGGCTTTGGTGTAAATGTAAGCCTTAATTTCTCTGTGATATATGTCCATGAGCGCAATTGTTGGATTATATAATAGTTGCAAGGTTAGGATTCTAAGAAGCTGACAAAATGTTTCCATAATGGCTGTATCACTTTCCGTTTCCATCAGTAATGTATGAGTGATCCAGTTTCCCCACATCCTCACAAGCACTTGGTGTTCCTGCTATTTTTTATTTTAGCGATTCTGACAAATTTAGAGTGGTATTTCATTGGCTAATGATGTAGAACATCATTTTCTGTACTGATTTGCCATCTGTATATCCTCATCAGTTAAATATTTTTATGCCTTTGCCCATTTGCTAGTTGGATTCTATTTTCTGTTGGGTTTTGAGAATTAGTTATGTAGTGTAGGTACCAGTCCTTTGTTGGATATGTGACTTGTGAATATTTTCTCCCAGTTAGTGACTTCTTTTCTCTTATCAAGGTCTTTTACAGAGCAAAAAATATATATATTATGAAATTCAATTTATCAGTTTTTTTTTCTTTCATGGATTATTCTATTGGTTTCAAATCTAGAACACTTGTCTGAGCCTTCAATCTGGAAGATTTTCCCCTGTATTTCTTTCCTTAAAGTTTCTTAATTTTACATTTCACAATTGAGTGTGTGACTTATTTTAAGTTAATGTTTGTATAAGGTGTGACGATTGGGTCAAGTCATGATCTGTCTAACATGGTTTGATCATAGAAAACTTACGCTGGTTTGCAGAGAACTCTGCTTCCTTTCTAAGAGCTCACAAGCTGCCATTTGATTAATCCATTGCAGCATCATCCCCAAAATTGTGGTGAAGTTTTTGTTTGATAGTATGTGGAATCTAACTTTTTCATGGTTTCAGAATTTGGATTTTTTGTTAATGTTTCCCATGACTTTTCAGAATGATTTTGTGATTTCCACCTCCACAGCTTACCATGAAAACAGAGATCTAAACCTGAGACCTAAAGTGTTCAACACAGATATTTGCTTGATTCCTAGCTCTTTATATATCTTGGGCCTCAATTCCTTCTCAACTATATATTTTTTGATTTATAGTTTTTACATTATTCTGATAAATAAAATGGAAGCAGACCAAATAGCCTCTGCTTTCTTTAAGGAGCTCTGCTTTCTCTCAGAAATTTGTTAGTATTTGTTCCCTGGCATTTTGTGGAGTTTAAGGTTTGTAATGCAGTGGGGGGAATGTGGGGCAAATAATGTGTAGAGTAGATGATTTATAAAGTTAGCATTCCAGATGAGACAGAGCATAAAGTTTGATTTATTAGAGTAGTTGAAAGACAGTTTCACTAATTACCATGTGGGAGAGAACAGAAAGTAGAACACCTGGCAACTGCAAGCTTATCACGATACCGTGTAAGCTGCATGGACTGTTCCAGTTGATCTTGGCTCATCCTGGAGAAAGCGGATGAACTCGGAATGCAGACATTCTGTGTACTCCCTGGACCCAATTTTACACAGAATATCTAAATTTAATGTTGTCTCACTTTCTGAGAGCACCAAAGCAGCCACAGACCTAGCGGAAGGAGGGAAATGAATAAATGGATGTGCACCCAAACTCACAACTTGATTTGTTAAGACATTCTGGTTGTAGGGCCAATTCTCTGTCTCCATCAATATATAGGAGAGTCTGCATCATACTGATATCCACTGATGAATGACTGTATTTAGCAATGAGTTTCAAATTTTCTTCCCCTTACTTCTATTATCACAGATATTATCAAGTAGGAAATAAACTGATTAGTTTTTGTTCTCTCCTTTCTTATGCTAGTTAATCCTTGAAAGGAAAACTAATGTTTACAGTGTGCCAACAGTATGCTAAATACTGTATAAATACACATGTACATCTGTATGTAAGTTATATAAATATTCAGTCCTTATGAGTATATGATAAGACATGTATTTTTACTTTCCTTTCCAAGATGAAGAAACTGAAATCCTTGAGATAGGTAACTTGGTCATGCCCACAATGCTAACAAATGGCAGAGCTGGGATTGAAACCAGGTATACTGAATTCAAATGTGTTCTCTTCACTATCAAGATGCATTTCTTCAAAGAAACAATAGTAAGAAAACCAAGTGACAAATTGGCAGCAAACAAGAAATCACTGTGATAGAGCAACAATGCTAATTTTACAAAAAAAGTTCTAGCCAATCTACAAAGTAGTAGTCTTCAGGCTTTGAGAAATTCAGAATCAGTGAATGTAGAACATTTTATAGAATTTTTAAGGTAATGTTTATTTGTGGTTTTTAAGGCTTGTAGGGAAATACACTCTAATTGAATGTGGAACTGAAAAAATACTTAAGTAGAAAGCAGTTTTACAGCTTAGGGAGCTGTAAAAACATAAAAACAATGACAAAAAGTGTATCACTGCCATAGTTGCTTGGCAAAAAGTTTGTATGACTCTATTGAACATTCAACTTCGTATTTTGCTTGTTTTTAATTGTTTCTTGCATTATATTCTTTCCTTCTCAGTCATAGCTTAAGTTCTTTGAAGAGTAGATTTTAAATGTCTCTTGGATGCCAGATACCAAATATGGTGCATGTCACATTTATCACTCTACTAGAGATTATAATTTTTTATCTCTTCAAGCACATAGTGCCAAGCATACTGGAAAATGCTTATGAATTATTTCTTCGTATATATGTTTCTGATTGTGACATGATACTGGTTATTGTGTATTTACAGCTAAACCACAGATTCATCTTCTTCCATGCTCTGTGATAAAAGAATTGGGCCCTGCAAATTTCTTCTTGGCCACCCAGCAAGATGTTCATCCTTGTCAATAGAGGATGCTGAATAGAGGAGACTTAGGGAGAAAGGAGTTTTCTTTTTTTGGGTCAGGCATGGCTGTCTTGCCAGACTCCAGCAGAGAGTGTTTTCTCTATTGCTTGGCCCACACAGTTTCTCCTGTGTTGAGTTCCTAAGGAATGCTCCTTTCTCCAGTATTTGGATGCAGTGCAATCCTTCCAGCTCTCTCCTCAAGCAGTGGTGGAAGCCCAAGAGCAAGCAGGCTGGTGCCCCAGCCTAGGTCACTGTTCCGAACCTCAGGAATGTACATGCCCAGGACTGCATAAGGCTGGGCATCTAGCAAGCTGGCCACCTGACTTTCATCCCTGCAAATGTCCTAAAGATGCTCTGGTCCAATCCAAGCACAAAAGTGAACTAAACGCTGCAGAAGAAAGCCTCTCCAGCACCCAGTTCCACCAGTGCTCAGCAGCCCACAGCTTCTCTCAGCACCTAGAAAGTTCTGAGGCTCTATACATTCCTGCAGATGGCCTTCTCCAACAACCCCGAGGAAGATTTCAGGCACGTTCTCCTAGCACAACACTGCTGGGACTTCTCTGCCAGTAGTAAGCCGAGCCAGTAAGCCACCTCTGTTCCCCGTCCAGGGAGGCCTGGACCTCAGCCTGGGTCAGGAGGGCCTTTCCCTGGGTGCTGTATCTCACCTTAGGGGTAGTGGCTGTTTCTTATATCAGTTATCTCTGTATTTTTTAGAGATCTCTTCAATTCCTCTAAAGAAGAATGAAGCGGGACCTACCTTTACAACTTCATTTAAACCTAATTACTTCCCAAAGGCTTCACCTCCAAATACCATCACATTGAGCATTAGAGTTTCAACATATGAATTGAAAGGCAGACACAAAAAATGTTCAGTTCACAATAATTTTATGGAGAAATTAGATATTTGTCTACCATTTTTATATCAGTCCATTATTTTAATATAAAGCCATTTGAACATGTTAGGTCTAAAAAGGAGAGGTAAAAGTTACCTAGGTCATTGCTTGGACTTCAGGTTCAATTGTCAAATAACTCAGTAAAGACTTAGGAATGAAGAATTATTTCTCTACTATTAGAACTGTGGTCAGCAATTCTAGATAAGTTTTCTAATCACTCAGCTAGAAGTTAAAATCTTTGTAGTCCTATTGCTATTTATATTATATCCATGTGAAAAAATCCTAAATCTCTAAATGAAAATTAATATGATATATGATAATCAAACTCAATTTTTATATTTGTAAACATTTCTCCATTGATTATTACCTTTTTAATATTCAAGCTGATATCCTAATTACAGAAAATGACATTTCAAAATCTAGGATAATCATTTAAAAAGAATGAAGAATTAATTTGCCAGGCAAAACTAGAAAGGAGATTAAAAGATTAAATAAATAAAATAAAAATATATGCTAAATCTCAAGATTCATTCTCTAAAATTTGTGTCTGTAAAGATGAAATGAATTAGTGATAAATGGTACTAGTCAATTCTGCATTGTGTGTGTGTGTGTGTGTGTGTGTGTGTGTGTACACATTGGCAAAATCGCATTTTGCAGAGTTGCATATATATTATATCTACAGAGTTGTATATATGTTGTGTATTAGATATACAACTCTGCCAATTCCCTTCTCAGTTCTACTTCATAATAGCTATATGAGTTTGGGAAAATGTTTTGAACCTCTTTAGAGGTCTGTTTTTTAATCAATAAAATAAGTATAATAAAACTATATTGCAAATTGTTGTGAGTATAAGTAATAATAGATATGCACACATGGAAAGTCTCAAAAAATATGTCTTCTCTGTTCCCTTCCTCAGGAGTCTGGCAGATAATGTGCTCCACCTGACCAACAGAAGGAAAATAGGGTATACAAGAAACAAGAAATTCAACAAAGGAGTGAAGCAGAGGGAATCACACACCCTTACCTCCAGGTGATGTTGATAGGAGACTCAAGTTAACTACTATGTTAGAGCAGGAAGATGGAGGGCAAGAAGAAGAACATGGCTTAAAAAAACCCAAATCTGATAGATTACATATTGTGTTTGAAGATGTCAAGAGGGTGTAAATAACTGACTGATCCATGGAAAGGCAAACAAAAATAATAGCTATCAATTCCAAGGATAATCAACACTGTATGACAAAAGGACATAAGATAAAATTATGCCACATGGCTCTGTTGTGACTTGTATTTACATTCAGAATGCTGTTTACAGTAATGAACTAACCATAATATATTGGGATGATGGAAGCAGGGGTGTAAGAGAGATAAATCTTTACCTCCTCATAACAGAAAGCCATAGGTAATACATAAAACTGAAAAAGAAAATCAAGAAATGGAAGTATAAGCATTTTCTGATAATGACGATAAATACCAGAAGAAACAACTAAAAGTAAAATAATTTTGCAAAGGGCATAACAATACCATTGTAATTCCCTGCCTGATCCATTCCCATCTCTAGTGTCTTCCTCCCAGAGGAAACTACTTTCACTCTTTTAGCTATTTCATTTGGCATTTACCACCATATTTCTAAAAGTAAAGATTAATTTGTTAAAGAACCAGACTGTAGTATACCTACCTATCATAGGCTCTATTTCATGGTAAGTAGCTGCTACTAGTTGCATGTTGTTGTCATTGTCATTGTTAAATGAAGAAAACTAACTAAGTTGTGTTATGAGCATTGGAATGCATCAGGAGACACACCATTAGAATGGTCAAGTATTCCAAAGTGCTGCCTAAGGAGCCGTTGGCACTGATAGGCAGCAACATGGACCTTTTTGCACTATACATCCCTATGCAGACACAGATATATAATTAATTAATAGAAAGGGAAAAGGAAAGAGGAGCGAGAAAGTTAAAGAGTCTGAATGTTCTTTCAACTTAATAAGATCGATAAACTAGAATTGTCCTCTTACGAGAGAAGAAATACCTTGGCACCCTGCAGTATTTCAAATATGTCAGAGGATAATAGTTAATACTTATATAGAACTTACTACTGGTCAAGCATACTACTCAAGAAGAGGCATACATTATCTATTTCCATCAACACTGATGACAACACTATAGGATAAATATATTGTTTTTTATTTTCCACTTTACAGATGAGGAAACTGAGGCACAGATTCAGTAATTTGGCCAAGATTATGCAATTAGTAAATGAAGAGCCTGGTCTCGAATCCACATAACACAGCTCTGTGATCCTTGCTTTTTATCATTAATCCATGAAATGGGGTCCATAGAGAACCAAGCTCAGGTCTATGTCTTTTTCTGCTATTAGACACTGATAGGGGAAAGTTAGGCAGGGAAGGATAAACTGGAACTCTGTGTCAGAGGAGGTTTGTCAGTGTTGGTGATGCTGTCAGGTAGAGGGAGGAGGTAAGTGAAATGAGCTGATCGTTATCAAATATGCATTTGAAGTTACTACTGTGCCCACAGCCTACCCTGGACCCAAAGTTAACGTATTAATGGCATATGCCATATGTATTTATACTCCTCCCATAAGCCTAAACACAGCCTCCCCGAATGGGAACCCTCTGTAGGATGAAGGGGAGAGAAAATGACATCAGTCAGGGGTAAGAAGTCCACTTTTTTTCTGCTCAAGAGTAGGAAAGGGTCTGCGAAGGAAGAGGGTGTTTTAGAGCCAACCATGGCCATGCTGAATACACCACTACTCGTGGAAAAGCTAGAGGAAGAGAAGGACAAATCACAGAGCCCTAGATCAAAAGCGCTCTGAAGAAAAGATATTTCTTAACTCTAGTGAGCTTTAATTATGTTTAAAAAATAAAAAAAAATGAATTTAAAAGAAATGAAAAGATTATCAAGAACCTGATTATTAGGGACTGGAGAAGGGAAGACTTGTTGCAGATCGGTTCAGATTTTATACATTATCAGTAAAACTGTTTCAAAGCTTGAGTGCATCCTAATCCCCACCTGAGAAGACTAGAACATGTTCTCGGATTTCCTGGAGAGTGATTTGAGAGCACATAATATATACCCTTCGGAATATAAGCAAGACCGTTTAGTAAAGTATCTCATTGCAGAGCAGCTTAAACTCCTGCTCCTTCCCAGCTGTGCTCAGGCACTTGGCTGCCAGCAGAGAGAAAAGACAGAGCTCCCCAGAGACCCACAGAGTCAGTGTGCTTTGCTGCAGGGAGTTTAGCTTTCAAGCAATAGATAACTATTAACCCTTTGCTTGGTGACTGTACACATCTACATGCAAAAGGAATTATATTTCATACAAGAACTTGCTTTTTCTAGTTCCTGAATCTGATGTTGCCTAGGAACATTGATTCCCTTAGAGATATATGTGGGCCCTTCTTTGGGAATTCTATGGGTCAGTCACAGTTACTTTCCCATTGTAAAGCCTGGGCTGGTAGGGGTGGGCCGTGAAGCCCATGTTATGTAGTATTAGAGGCAGGGAGGCTCTGCTTCTGTTAACCACATCACTCCACCCAAAGAGGAAGCTTCCTTAACTTTTTGGGATGGCCTCTTGTTACTGATATCTTTAGTGGCTTACTGCTTTTGTCTTCCAGAACCTATTTCAATCAATAAAAACAAAAGAACAAGAGATTAAAACATCTTGCCGAGCCTCTGTAAGCACACAGGTCTAAGGAACTTACTCCTAGGATGTGGGTGGTATCAAAGGAATAGCAAAGTGCTGCAGCATTTTAATATGACTGTTTTAAGCTGTGAGACATTTTAAAAATTCCATCACTAAGTTATGCAACAATTTTAGGCTGCTTTGAGTAATTAAGAGGGTGTTGTTCCTAAGAGTCCCCATGTGCCTGTAGTACAAACATCTGTCCAACATCTGCCAAGAGTTAAGAATGAACACATTGAGGAAACATGCTTTTGTTCATGAACAACAAACCTTTCATGGTAGTCAGTTTATAAAAAAAAAAATAAGCTTTTATTTTGTTGAAATTATGTTTTTGATTTCTGGCATTACAAAGGAGGATTTAAAATGTAAATTGATTCACAGTGTTCCTGTTCACTGAGGCCAGCTGTGCAGATGAGGACTAGACATCATTTGTTCTCATTTACTCTCTTTTCCTGAGTTTCCTCCATAGGCACCCTCCCAGCACACCTGCAAACACATTCTGCTATCTTCTCAATGTCATTAAGGTGCAAACAAATGAAATGGATTCACAATTTATAGGTCCCTGGGGAAAAATGCTTTCACCATGTCATAGAATAAGAATTTAACTTTTAATCTACTAAAATGAAAAATGTACAGATCCTATGACTAAGCAAATTTCTTTCTTGATAGCTACTATATCAGTCAGCATTTCATCACAGAAGCAGATTTATTAGGAAGTATTACATTTATGCAAAAGAGATTGTGTTTTTTGCCATTACTTTTAAAAACCCATATTACTTGTATGAGGAATTTGACTTTACACAATTGTGGGAGCTCACTGCATAGTCTATATGAGACTGTCATGTTTGTGCCTGATGCTGGAAGGTACAGCTCACAGGGCAGTCAGGAAGGGAAGTCAGGAGGAAGGGAAGACAGAATGACCTAGATTCTAGAACCTGGAGGCTGAGGCTAAAACAACAAGGAAGAATGGAAACCTGCATTAGTCTGTCAACACCACCAAACCTCTCACTTAGATGATTAAGCTGTTCTGTAGGAGAGGTTGGCACATGTCCTCATGAAGCTAAACATGCACCTTTCCCAGGAGTAAGAGAAACTGAAGCCAGATGTCCAGCTGGAGTTGGCTTAGTTGTGGCCCAGCTCCTGCCCCATGCTGGTCATATGAGCCAGTAGATAAGCCTATGGTATGTGTGTGAGCGCCGACGACGAAGCCTGGTGCCTAGCTCTGCCTTTCCAAACATAAAAGGGATGTGGCTCCTGCCAACTTCCACCTTCCCAATCTTGTGCACAATATCTCTCAGAGCCCACCCTGTATAGGAATTATGTAAGAAAGGGAATTCTGAAAGGCATAATTCCAATTTAGTAAAGTTGAAACAGAAATCTGTCATACTCTCCTAGTAAATAGAGACTCATACGCCCAAGGAGTAAGCACAGAATATGCAGGCTACATTCTGTTTATAAAAAATTAGAAATAATTTAAAGGTTCTTTAACACCTGAGCTATATGCACATAAGACATATTGCAAATCCAACTAATGAGGTTGAGATATCTATCAACATGGCAGAAGTTATATGTATTGTATGTGAGCATGTTTTTAAAACACATAACATGAAATTGTATGAAACAGCTCTATGAGCACCTTTGTTCATGTATTCAATACATGTTTACCATCTACTTTATGCCAGGTTTTCTTGTAAGCACAAGGAATACAGCAGTAAAACAAACAAGCAAAAAATTCTGTCTGCCTCCAGGGAGCTAATATTCTAGCTAAGGAGACAGACAATAAAAAAGTGAATAAGTAAAAAATATCATGGCTTAGGTGGTGATAAGTGCTATCAAGGCAAAGAAAGCTGGGAAAAGGAATAATGAACATTGCAGGTACTGCAACCTTAAAGGAGGAGGCCAGGGATGTCCTCACTAAGAAGATGATATTTAATTAAAGATTCAAAGGAGATGAGAGGGCCAGCCATGTGAATATCTGGAAAAATATGTTCTAGGCAGAGAAACTAGTAAGTACAAAAGCCCCAGGACAGGAATGGGCCTGGTGTGTCAGAGGAATAACAAAGAGATTAATGTGGGGAGATGCAACCAAGGAGGAGCAGAGTAAACTGGGGGTTAGGTCTAGCAGTGCCTTGCAGGCTGTAATGCATCCTTTGGGTTTTACTCAGAGAGAGATGGAAGCCTTTGGAGGGTTTCAAGTGGTGAATTTATTTATTAAAGCATATCATCCTGGCTGCTATGTTGAGACTACACCATAGAGACACCAGAGAGAGGCACCAGTTAGTCAGCTACGACAATAATCGACATGAGAGATGAGGTGGCTTGGACTGGGGTGCCATTGGAGATGATGAAGTAGCTGGATTCTGAAGATTTTTTAAGGTAGAGCCAACAGGATTATCTAACATACTGGAAGTGGGCTGTATGAGAAAGAGAGGAATCAAGAGTGACTTTAAGCAGAACTTTTTAGACTGAGCAGCTGAGGTAGAGGAAATCACGGAAATAATAGATTTAGAAGAGATAAATTTTAGACTGGTTCAAGTCTGAGACACCTATTAGACATTCCAATTGAGATGTCAAGTGGTCTATTGTCTTTTTGCAGCCAAAATCATATTCAACCCATATTAAAGATAAGCTTGACTCCTTGTAGCACTAATGTCTGGTGGACGCTATTGCAGAGTTAACTGACTTACAGGTAACCGCCAGAAGTTCAGAAAGTATTTCTAAGGTACCAAATGTGTATTTGGAAATAAAGGATTGACTGACCTTCATTTCTCAATCATCTTTCTTATTCTACCTACTGCCTGTTTAACCACAAACACAAACATTCAGGCAAAATGAGATGGAATTTAGCTAATAAGCCACTTGAATTAAATATGTTTTTTCTTCTTAATCAGTTGTTTGGCCAGTTTTTCAAACATTTAAATATGTAGATGCAGTTATTTTTCTGTCTTGTTTTCTTAGACTTATGTCAGAAAGAAAATGATCTACATGCCCTATGTCATCATTATCCTCTTGTTTCACAGCAATCTTCCAGGTTTGTGAATATTAACTTCCTGATATAAATGTACTCAAATTCACTGTGAAGTATGAATGACTTCTAAGGTTTTGGTAATCTGGTCAGATGAATCTAGTTTCATGGAAACAATGCAAGACTATAAAACATCTTACTCTGAAGCACTTAAAATATGGATACTGCAATATGAATGGGTGGTGTGAATAGCAAAAACATTTTTTTAAATCACAAACTTATGCTATTTTTAATTTTCTACTGTCAATTTTTTAAAAACAATTCATAGGCAATTGTTTCCATTATTATGGAAGAATCATCTTGTCTGTCTTAAGTTTCCCAGATATGAAGGACTGCGAGACTAAATAAATCATTATATATTCCACAAGCAATTTTCCTGCGACAGCCTTTCAAAAAAGAATTAGGAAGCTTGAATATTAAATGCCAGCAATCCATGACTAGGATAAGGTCAGTTTCAAGGATAAAGTCATTTTTGAATTGAGCAGTTTGTTACACTTGCATAAAAACAATTTCAACAATAAGCCTTTGTTATTGTATGCCTAATTTATGAAGAAAGCCATTACCCTCAGTAACTTCACTTACAAAAAGGGAAAGTATACACATCCTCTCTCTCTTCTATCCTTCTATCTCTCCACCCCCCCAACACACACACACACACACACACAGATCACAAAATTGAATGTCAGTGGGTTTTTTTTTGTTTGTTTTTTTTTTTTGAGATGGAGTCTCGCTCTGTCACCCAGGCTGGAATGTAGAGCCACGATCTCGGCTCACTGCAACCTCCACCTCCTGGGTTCAAGTGATTCTCCTGCCTCAGCCTCCTGAGTAGCTGGGATTACAGGCGTGTGCCACCACATCCAGCTACTTTTTGTATTTTTAGTTTCCCCATGTTGGTCAGGCTGGTCTTGAACTCCTGACCTTAGGTGATTTGCCCACCTCAGCCTTTCAAAGTACTGGGATTACAGGTCTGAGTCACCGTGCCCGGCCTGTCAGTAGCTTTTAATTCAATTAAAATGTACATCTTTACAGAGAATACAAGCAAATCTAGCCTGTTGATAAGGTTTCGAAGACTTTCGATGTGGAAACAATATCTATTTTTGTATCAGTATTGATTTTTCAAGTTTAAACTGTCATCATTAATGGCACTAGTCTTTATGTGAATATTATTAACTCATACTAAAGACTATATGTTGAATCAGAAGCTGACCTAACTGCACAATACTTTTTTGTGCTATTAAAACTACACATACATTTGGGAGTAATATATTAACTATTTCTTTATTCACTAATTTTTATGAATTTATTAACAAAATTTCTAAAATATGAATAGCTCTACATGTGCACAGAACTGTCCTTATTGTTGGAGTCATATGAATATTTGCTGGATGTTGTTAGGTATGATAATGCATTCTAATTAAGTAGCAGTATGCCCACATTTTTAAGGGTATATTGCATCATATGCACGGGTATGCGTGATGTCTGACTACTTTAAAATGCCTCACAAAATGAAAACATAAAGCAAATGTACAAATCTTAATAATTAATAATTATGGGTGACGTGTTTATGGGAGTTGATTATATTATTCTCCATGTGTATGTTTGAATTTTTTTATATTAAAACATAAAATCAATCACTTGCTTCTATCAGTCATTTTCCTTTTTATAAACAGTAAAAATTCAAATGCAGAATTATGATTATTTCACACTGTGGTCCTTATATTGGTAAAGGCTGAAAATATGCTACAAATTGTAGGCAGACTATGTCCAGAGATAGAGTAGGAGAGCTAACATTGAGGGAAAAGGTACTCTTTTCAGACACTGTAGGCATGATAGCATTTAACCCACACAACAATCCTCTGTAATTTCCATATTGCAGATGGAAAAATTGAGACCTAGAAAGAGGCCAAGTAACTTTCCAAATTCAAACAAACAGTAAGGCTAGAGTCGGGATGCAGCTCTAGAGCTAATTGCCTCTGAATATAGTTCTTTTTTTTTTTTTTTCTTTTTTTGAGACAGAGTTTTTCTTTTTTTGAGACAGAGAGCATCTTGGCCCACTGCAACCTCCGCCTCCCAGGTTCAAGTGATTCTTCTGCCTCAGCCTCCTGAGTAGCTGTGATTATAGGTACCCACCACCATGCCCAGTTAATAGGGACAAGGTTTCACCATGTTGGCCAGGCTGGTCTCAAACTCCTGACCTTGGTGATCTGCCTGCCTCGGCCTCCCAAAGTGCTGGGATTACAGGCATGAGCTACTGTGCCCAGCTCTAAATATAGTTCTGTCTTAACTAGATTGCTGGGTCTTTAGAATAAATTTCTGAAAAAAATTCTCCACCATTAATACTAATTAAAAAAATTAAAACACAAATCTGATCCTGTACCATTTCTGATCAAAGATTTTTAAATGTCCCCTATTAGCTAAGATATAGCGAACAAAATTCCACAGAAGCTTGCCCATCCAACCTCAGTTCTCATAGTCCCCTCCATAACCACTTACCTCCTGGCCATTGTGATCCGTAGTTCCTTTTCCACATGCAATTCCCTCTACTTCGAATGTCCTGCACCTCTGGCAAAAACAAACACCTCATCCTCCAAGATCCAGTTCAAATGTCAGTTTGAGTTTTCTGAACCTGCCTGGAAAGGTTACGTGCTCCTACCCTAACACTGCCACCAGCCCCGTGTGACAGTGGACAGAGTACTCGTCACACAGAGCTGTAAGGACAACTCATATATTGTTCTTTTCTACTTGCCACAATTTGTGTGTGTGTGTGTGTGTGTGTGTGTGTGTGTGTGGTGTTTTAATCCCACAGTCTTTAAATCAAAAAGTGAGGATACAGTAGTCAGGCAAGCAGCAACGGAGGCCTTAAATATGACAGGGCCGAAGCAATGAAAATAAGAGACACCTGCAAGGGAGGTTGGGGAAGCAGCCAGCAACAAAATTTTGCCCCAGCCTCTGGAGGTTGATGGGTTGTGTTCTGTCATTCCCCCTTGCCTCTCTGTGTTCATGTTCTCTCTCCCCTTTCCTGATTCCTTCTCCCCTAGGCTTTAAATGTTCTTGAATATCTCAGGTAAAACAAACCAATCAAAAATCCGGAACCCCCTTGAACTCCACAGCCATACACCAGGTCATCTTTTACTCACATCCAATCATCCTACAAGAGTAGTCTTTTCTTTTTCTATTAATCTTCCACCCACTGCCATCTGGCTCTTGCCCCTGCACTCTACTGACATGTTTACAAGTGGCCTCCTAATTGCCAAATCTAAACAATAATTTTTAGCCTTCATCCTCCTACATCTCCCTGTTGCATTTGACATTCTTAAACCCAGTCTTTTTGAAAATATCCTTTCCTTTGATTTCTGGTACCCTGCAGATTTGGCCTTTCTCCTCTGCCATCATGTAGACTCCTTTTACTTTGACTATTTGTTTCCCCAGCATCTAAGGGTCCTTTCCTTGGGCCCAGTGTTCTCTTTTTACACGGTCTCTTTATATATCTACCATCGTAATCCAATCACTACTAATGATACCCACATCTGTTTCTCTAGCTTCAGTCTTATACATCCAGCTGCCTGATATTTGAATGATCTGCAAACAGCACAGTCTTGCCATGCCCCAAACTAGATCAATAGTCACAATACAGTGGCTGCCTTTATTCTACATTATTTATCCCTAGTGGTGACTATGCCATCCATACAAGATAGAAATCTACAAGTCATCCTTGATGTCTTACTTCAAGTTACTTTCCACTTAAAATCTATCAGGACCTGCTAGTATCAATAGCTTTATTTATTTCACCCTCCCATTTACTCTCATTTTTCAATAGTTTTCCGAGTTTTTCTGACTTAATTTTTTTTTAATGTTAAGATCTGGGGTACCTGGGCAGGAAGTGCAGGTTTGTTACATAGGTAAAAGTGTGCCATGGTGGTTTGCTCACCTATCAACCCATCACCTAGGTATTAAGCCCGGCATGCATTAGCTGTTTTTACTGATGCTCTCTCTTTCCCCACCCCCTGGCAGGCCCCAGTGTGTGTTTCTCCTCTCCCTGTGTACATTCTCATTGTTCATTACCCACTTATAAATAAGAACATGCGGTGTTTGGTTTTCTGTTCCTGTGTCAGTTTGCTGAGGATAATGGCTTCCAGCTCCACTCATGTCCATCCAAAGGACATGAGCACACTCCTTTTTATGGCTGCATAGTATTCCATGCTGTATATCTGACTTGAATTTTTAAGCACATCTCAAATATACTTATTTCTCTCCAAACCTAGTAAAGGCTTCTTAAAAGAAACTCTCTCTGCTTATCCCTGTTTCAGTCTAGGCTTCGAACTCCTTTTCCTATTTCTGTCATTCTCCCTTCAGATAGGGCCACCAGCACACAGCCACCAGCACAATAAGTCTAAAACACATACCTGACCTTGCCTAAAACTCTTCAATGACACTTCAGACTATAGGGGTGAATCTTGCTTTGTTTTTTTAAGATAGTGTATAAAGCTCTCAGTTATCTAGTTCAGCTGTTTTTATACTTTTTAAAATAAAGATACACAATGAGAAATATCTTTGTTATGTTTCAGCATGCGCATACATTTAAATAACTAAAACAACATATACCTTTACTATGACGTTGATTTCTAGTCTATTCTCTCTTTTTTTTTAATTTTCATATTGATTTGAAAAGCTGTGGTCTAGCATCAGTTTACCTCTAAAGTCTCACCTTTCTATTATTACCTCCAACACATATAGGATACTCAAGCAATACCACACTGAATGAACAAATGAACAAATTAATGATACTTCAGAGATTTCATGAAGATGCTGAAATTGTATTTTCTGAAAAACCTAAGAAGTTGGAAAATTGAAGAAATGATTAAGATCTGCCAGATAGACTAAATAAATACAAAACTCACAAGCAAGCTGCGTCTGTTATCTTTAGCCATGTAACAAATCACTTCCAAAGTTTAGTGGATAAAAACAACACAATTTCTTATTTCTCATGAATCTGTGAGTTAGCTGGTTGGCCCCTCTATGAGTTTCACCTGAGCTCACTCACACAGCTGCATTCAGCTACAACAAAAGGGCCATGATGACCTCTCTCAAATGCCTGGTGGTTGGTGTTGGCTGTTGGCTGGGTGTCTCAGCTGTTCTCCATGTGGCCTCTCATTTTCCAGTAAGCTAGATGGGTCGCCTCCATGAAGTTTTAGGACAGCATTCAAGAGGGCAAAGGTAGAAGCTGCAAGGCCTTTTGAGGCCTGAGCTTTGAAGTACACACAATGTCACTTCAGGCAAAGCAAATCACAAGACTAGTCAAGACTCAAGGAGTGGGAAATAGAATCTACCCCAGGTTTCTCAGTAATCAGCTTAACAGTACTCCTGGTCTCATTGATTATCCCTCCTATATTCCACTGCCCTTCATCTTTCCTTTGTCCTTTCTACTGTGGCATCTGTAATCTAAGAATGATGGGCAGGCAAGTTCTTGATATGAAGAGACACAGAAGAAGTAGAAAAATAAGGAGGCTTTTTAAAAACAAAACAAAAAGACAACCATCAATTGAAAGCTAGTTTAGCAGGAATTTCTAATGTGGGATGTTGACACCCTTCATTTGAAGAATGTGTATCTGAGCTCAGATACTGCAGATACTTACAAGTTGTGTATGGTTTACCTGGAAAAGACAATGGACTTGAGCCCTGGGGCTAACACTGTCTTTGGAAGTACTGACTCCAGATTTCTCTTTTCTTATGAAGTCTCCCTAACTCAGACTTACTCTCTTTATATCCTATATGTTCTCACAGATCTGTAATTGACCTCATTTCTTGTTTTACAGCCTGCCATATAGGTTAATTTCCAATAAATACTGTACAAGTACAGCCAAGGAAAGTTTGTGCACAGCCTGATGAAGTGAACCTCTTACTCCACTCACTAATCTGCTACAATTTTTCCTACAGCTATGATAAAAGAACAGATTTACCATAAAACTCTGAAAACCAGGAAAAGGGCAAAAGCAAAATGTTTGTTTGTCAAGTACTTTCACAATGATCTTCAGGTTATTTATTACGTTCTGTTTTAATCAGTCTGTCCCAATTCCTAAAAATGCTAGAGTCTGTTACAGAACCATATCAGAGATGTTCAGTTGTGAATTCCTGATCCAATATTGATCTTCCCTTTAAATTAGTTCAACTGCCAACAGAATCACTTGAAATGGTAAATTCTCAAAATATGTATTTGTTTTGTGTATACAATGCAAAAAGAGCAAATTTAAGAAACAAATACCAGTTTGAATCAGATAGCTTTTATTAATTTAGCTTTCATTTATTCAACAAATATTTTTCTATTATTTATTTTTGTTAAGTATTTGGTAAGCACCTACTCTGTGCCAGGCTCTGTTCTAGGTGATAAAGGAGCAAAACAAAGTTCTTGCCCTCTTGGAGCTGACATCCTATGTGAAAGACAATGTGGAAGATATAAAAATCAATCAGTCACTTGGATTCTAGTCTTTATGTACTTTCAGAGACTAGGTAGACAATGGCAAATGCTGCAAGACAAATATATATGTATATTATATACATACATATATATGTACATTACAGGCCTTTAGAAGAAACTGTAATTGCTTCCAAGATGCAGAATCAGAAAAAAGTTTGATGTGGTTTAGATTTGTGTCCCCGCCCAAATTGCATGTCAAATTGTAGTCCTCAGTGTTGGAGGAGGGGCCTACTGGAAGGTGATTGAATCAAGAGATCGGATTTCCCCCTTGCTATTCTCATGATAGTAAATTCTCATGAAGTCTCATTGTTTAAAAGTGTGTGACACCTCCCCCTTCTCTCTCTCTTCCTCCTGCTCCTGCCATGTAAGACATGCCTCCTTCCTTTCCACCTTCTGCCAGGATTGTAAGTTTCCTGAGGACTCCCCAGCCATGCTTCCTATATAGCCTGCAGAGCTGTGAGTCAATTAAACCTCTTCTCTTTATAAATTACCCAGACTCAGGTAGTTCTTTATAGCAATGTGAGAATGGACTAATACAAGGTTCAAGCCCTTGAGCTGCACTTAAACAATGGATGAAACTCACATCTGCAAATGAGATTAGAAGAGGCTCAGAGGACAAAAGAGCATGAGCAAAGATATGCAAGTAGGGAGTTAAACTGATGATTCTATGTGGCTAGACAGTTTGTTCCAAGAAGAGGAATTGTGGGAAAGAAAGTGAAAAAGTAAGTTATGGCCTAGGACCAATTGAAACCTTCCAGGCTTTAAAAACTCAAACTGAAATGATTTCCCATCAACCATGAAATAGATCGTAGAAAACAATACAAAGACAAAAGCTTTCAGTTTTCCCCCACAAAATTCTGATATTTCCCATGATTACTTTAGTATTAGTCTGATTACATTTTTGATGTGTAACTGCAGACATGTTTTCAGTTTACTTCCTCCTTCTTCCCCTCTGCCCCTCTTCTGGGCAAGCTGACAATAAAGCCTAGGTCCTCTTTCCTGTGGCACCAACAAGGAGCTGCAACCATGAAGGATCCCTCACCTTGATCCTTCTCTTAACCACCTTTAAAACCCCAGGAAAGTCCCCTCTCCCTGCACCCTCAAATCATTTTGGACCTGCTTGAGAGGTTAGTAATAAATCTTTCATACATTGTATGTGTGGCTCCATCAGTCTTGACATCTGAAGCAAATTTAGAATGAGGTCCCATTCTGTATCTACAAAGTGGCTACAATAACTATTTTAATCCTCTTTGTTAAAAGGTGATATTCCTTCAACACAATTCAGGGCCTCTGCTCTGTTCTGGTTATTGAGACACCCAATACCATTGGCAGCAACCTAAAGTCAGATTGTAGAGGGTCCTACATGCAAAAGCCATTAGAATTTTAAAGTTTTCTCTGTAGCTAAAGGACCCATGTTTCTCGCAGTTAAGTAAAATACTTCAAGATCGTATTTACCCTAAATACATAATAGATACTAACTGAAAGAATATTTTAGCAAGAATTGTTTCAATGACAGCAGATATTTGATAGTATGCGAGTAAATTTGAAAAAAGTAGATATGTACTACAGTTATAATGAGTAGTGTGAGAATTTGAGCAACTTTTCATTTATTTAATAATTGTTTATCAAGGATTTACCACACGCAGTGCACTCTGCTTATCTCTGTAGGATATAGAGATAGATTTTTTTTCGTGTAGTTACTTTATATGCAGACCGAACACATGCATTCAAACAGGTGCACCTCAGGTGGTTAATTGGCCTAACCAAAATTGAAATGAATCTAACAATGATGAAAATTAATTAATTGTCACTTAGCTCATAATGAGTCACTTATATTCAAGCCATTCATGGAGTATTAGGGTCTATTCTCTAATGCATTTCATGTACAAGTCATTCCTTGGCAAAAGCAAATGGCATTGAAATTTCTAAAAGCTGATAATTTTAGATGATGAATAGCATTTTTCTAAACTACCAAATAAAATCTAACATGATGCTAGAAGCATCGTTCTCAAAATTGAATATGTTTGACAATCATACTCAGTATTTTATCATTGGTGGTATGTTACATCTTATTGAGGATTTCCTGGTTCTGTGAAATAAACCAACATCACCTTTTAAAATATAAAATATTTTAAATTCTTCTCTAATAATGCAATCTGAAAAATAAATTGCCATCATTTGTAATCATACTGAGACATAAAGAAGAGACACAAATAATCTGGAAAAAGGAAGAGGAAAAATGCAGTAATTAATCAATATATCAGGTGTATCCACATATATGCTTTTAGAGTTATTTAAATAGATTTTCTCTCTGCGAATTCAAAGTTACTAAATCATTATCAAGAATAAAAATCACTAAAAGATTATGCTCGCCTCAATTTCAAGATAAATATGTAAGCATTTAAAAGAGAAGCCTAAATACCACCACCAGAATGTGTGGTGATACAAGGATATTTACCACAGAATTGAAAGTTGAGTTGCTAAACTTAATCAACAATGTTGATAAAAATGAAGATTGCCAATGTAGGTGTCAACTTTCCATCAGTAGTGGCAAAACTTGTGAAAACAGACTCAAGTCATTGGTACATCATTAGTGAAGACAGGACTACAAGCTGAAACACATGAGATACACACCATTAACTCTTCCAAAGGCAATGCTAATTCCAAACATGGAATAACTGCCACCCATTTCATGGCAAATCTCTTTCTAATGTGGATACATTTCTTAAAAAGAAGCAATAATCCTTTGACAAAAGTGTCCTACATGTAGAAGTGTCCTTGGCAACGATCCCTTAAAGGAAAGAAGACATTGTGTGAAAAAAAGGTAAGGACTTACAGAGAATGGACTGCCTTTCTAGGACAGCTAGGGTGAAAATGTGTGTAATTTTTGCGGGGGGAATATAGATTGTAAGAAGTCTACATTTCTTCACATCATCTTAAACCTTTAAAGCCAGTGGTCCTTTTTAAGCCTGCTAGGAACTATCTTCAATTTGTGTAAAGAGACTCAATATAAGTCCTTTATGAGCCTGCTAAGAACTATCTTCAATTTGTGTAAATAGACTCCACATAAAATATAAACCAAGAGGGAAGTCTTCTCCATGCTTTGGCCTTAAGGCAATGGTCAGCTTGCAACCTCAAATTTATGTAACATTCTTTCAACAAATATGTTAAGTGTTGACTATGCACCCGACCTCAACCTAGACTTTTAAAACATATCTGTAAAACTAAATGGCAAAGATCTCTGAGCCACCCTGCTTTCTCACTTGGATTTCTACAGTACCCTTCCCACTTTCTGCAATATTATTTCAATTTCCTCAAACTGCCAAGTCCCTCTAACCCTCACTCAGGGCAAATCATCTCAACTCTTATTTTTCAAAAAACTTGGAAATACAAACTCTCTCCACTTTCTGCTACCAAATCTGTTTCTGTGCCATTACTTTCCTCTCTGCCTATCATAAATCCCATCACTTTCAAACTTCCTAGGACCTTATGCTATCAATTTCCCCTTCATTCTGTGTCCTAAATAACTCTCTCTCCCTCTCCACTGAATCCTTCCTTTTAGCATTGATGTTTGATCTAAACTAAAATCCCCTATTTATTTATTTATTTATTTTGGTTTTTTTTGTTTTTTTGTTTTTTTTTTGAGCAACATGGGTGTTTATTTCATCTGGGTGCAGGCGGGCTGAGTCCGAAAAGAGAGTCAGTGAAGGGAGATAAGGGTGGGGCCATTTTATAGGATTTGGGTAGGTAAAGGAAAATTTCAGTCGAAGGGGAGTTGTTCTCTGGTGGGCAGGAGTGGGGGTCACAAGGTGATCAGTGGGGGAGCTTTTTGAGCCAGGATGAGCCAGGAAAAGGAATTTCACAAGATAATGTCATCGCTTAAGGCAAGGACCGGTCATTTACACTTCTTTTGTGGTGGCATGTCATCAGTTAAGGCAGGGCAGGGCATTTGCACTTCTTGTGATTCTTCAGTTACTTCAGGCCATCTGGGCGTATACCCTCCACTGTAAGAGTTATCCAAAGCGTCTGTGATAGTCCAGGAGGCTTCTGAGGCGATGGGACGTCAATCCGAGGCGATGGGACAGCGTCAATCTTCAGCCGCCAGTTTAAAATTGGTGAGATGTTCCTTGGGCTGGTTGGTCTAAGAACCAGAGGTCCTAGGTGGATCTTTCTCACAGAGCAAAGAGCAGGAGGACAAGGGACTGATGTCCCAAGGGAGGTCCCCTGATCCTAGTCACGGCACCAAAATGACATGCGCATCTGTGTGAAGAGACCACCAAACAGGCTTTGTGTGAGCAACATGGCTGTTTATTTCACCTGGGTGCAGGCGGGCTGAGTCCGAAAAAAGAGTCAGCCAAAATCCCCTATTTAAAATACACACACACACACACACACACACACACACACACACACACACAATCCCACATCATCTTCAGCCCCCGCCTTATCATCTCCCATTGAAAGCCAAACTTCTGTCTAAGAAGGTACAAACTTCTTGCTTCCCATTGTCTTTATTTCACCAGTCCCCTCATTTCAGTATGCTCTTTGCCATCTCCACATCACTAAAATTATTTTGATAAGGTCACCAATGAATTTTATGCTAATAATATAAGTCTAATTAACACTTTTCATTTGTCATCTTACTCAGAAGTATTTGACATGTTTATCACCTTCAAATCATCTCTCCCTTGGCTTCCATCTTATCATTTACCTCCTCCTTCTCAGCCACCTTTCAAACTGTCTACTCTTTCTTTCCTGTGTCTTTAAATACTGGAGGTCCTTGAAACTCAGATCAAAGCCTCTTCACATTCTTCTTTCTCCCTCTGGGCAAACTCATCCATTCCCACAGTTTCATATGCTGTCATTATGATGATGAAAGTACTGTTCTTTTCTGACACTCTCTCTGAACTGCAAACTGTATTTCCCTTGCTGACTTGAGTGCCACAGAGGCCCTGAAACTCAATGTGTCCAAACCAAAGCTATGATCGTCCTTTCAAAACCTGCTCTTCATCCCCATTACTCCCCTATCACAGTATATGACACTGCCATCTACCCACTGAACATAATGTTGGTCCTGTCTTCTTAATTCCATTTCCTACTTATTGTAAAAACGTCCATCTCTATCCATCTCTATTATCAAAAGTTTAGTCCAAGACACCATTGTCTTCTTCCTGAAGTTTCTTGTTAGCCTTCCTGGAAACTCCTACCTTCCTCTAATCCTTCATCCACATTATGACTAATTTATTTTAAAATACAAATTCCCTTAAGTCATTGTCCCATATAAACTCATCTATAGTTTCTCATTACTTTTAAGATAAATGTCTTACCTTGGCCTCCAAGGCCCTTTGGGATCCGGCCCCTGACTGCCTCTCTCACTTATCCTGCACCAACTTCCCCCTTGCTCACCTCATTCCAGTCATAGAAAAATCATCCTGCCTCAGAGTCTTCACACATGCTGCTGCCTCCAGTGGAGTTCTCTTTCCCCACTTCCTTTCCTCTCTAAATCCTAATCAGGTATCAGCAGAAATATTAAATGTTGTACAGCCTTTGGCAATTTATCTAGCCTTTTATTGCCTCAGTTTCCTCATCTGGAAAGTGGAATAGGTACGAAGATGAAGAGAATTAATATAAGAAAAATAGTTAAAATGGTGTCTAGGATACAGTAAATGCTTAATAGATGTTAGCACATTATTTTTATTATTGTTACTATCACTGCCATTATTATCTTCCTTTTCAGGAAAGCCTTCTTTGATTCCTCACACCACATCAAATCTTCCAAGTATATGCTCTTGTAACATCCCAAAATCTTCATTCACTAGATTTAACTCAATTATGTTTAATTAACTATTTGTATAATCCCCTACAAAACTCCAAACTCCATGAGGGCAGGTACTTCGTTGTGTGTGTTGTCATTTACAGGCAAGTCTAGTGTATGACTGGTGCATATTAGGACCATAAGACGTAATGCTAAAGTTAAAAATGAGTGAATGAGTCTGTTGGCTGTATGCATGTCTTCTTTTGAGAAATGTCTGTTGATATCCTTTGCCCACTTTTTGATGGGGTTGTTTGTTTTTTTCTTGTAAATTTGTTTGAGTTCTTTGTAGGTTCTGGATATTAGCCCTTCGTCAGATGAGTAGGTTGCAAAATGCAAATCAAAACCACAATGAGATACCATCTCACACCAGTTAGAATGGCAATCACTAAAAAGTCAGTAAACAACAGGTGCTAGAGAGGATGTGGAGAAATAGGAACACTTTTACACTGTTGGTGGGATTGTAAACTAGTTCAACCATTATGGAAAACAGTATGGCGATTACCTAAGCATCTAGAACTAGAAGTACCATATGACCCAGCCATCCCATTACTGAGTATATACCCAAAGGTTTATAAATCATGCTGCTATAAAGACACATGCACACGTATGTTTATTGCAGCACTATTCACAATAGCAAAGACTTGGAATCAACCCAAATGTCCATCAGTGACAGACTGGATTAAGAAAATGTGGCACATATACACCATGGAATACTATGCAGCCATAAAAAAGGATGAGTTTGTGTCCTTTGTAGGGACATGGATGCAGCTGGAAACCATCAATCTCAGCAAACTATCGCAAGAACAGAAAACCAAACACAGCATGTTCTCACTCATAGGTGGGAACTGAACAATGAGATCACTTGGACTCGGGAAGGGGAACATCACACACCGGGGCCTATTATGGGGAGTGGGGAGGGGGGAGGGATTGCACTGGGAGTTATACCTGATGTAAATGACCAGTTGATGGGTGCTGATGAGTTGATGGGTGCAGCACACCAACATGGCACAAGTATATATATGTAACAAACCTGCACGTTATGCACATGTACCCTAGAACTTAAAGTATAATTAAAAAGAAAAAAAAAAAAAGAAAATGAGTGAGTGAATCACAATTTACTCTTCACTAATTTTTTTGTCTCAAATATCTTAGAGCACTCATATCCTATTGCCATAACTGACCTAACCCCCTTGGGTAGTGCCAGAAGATGTAATTTGTCTCCTTGGGTGCTTGAATCACAATCTGCTCTTCATTCATTTTTTTTTTTTTTTGTCTCAAACATCTAAGAACACTCATATTCTATTGCCATAATTGACCTACCCCCTTTGGGTAGTGCCAGAGGATGTAATTTGTCTCCTTGGGTCCTTTAATGAATTGAATTGTGTTCTCCCAAAAGATATACTGAAATCCTCAACCCTTGGTGCCTATAAATGTGACCTTTATTTGGAATAGAATATTTTCAGATGTAATCAAGTAATATAAGATCATTAGGGTGGGCTCTGATCTAAAATGATTTGTGTCTTTATACGAGGAAAACGTGTACATAAACACTCAGAGGAGAATGTCACCTGAAGACAGGGAGATGACCATGTGAAGACAGAGGCAGAGATTGGAGGAGGTATGTCGCCACAAGCCAAGGAGTGCTAGGATTACCAGAAGCTGAAAGAGACAAGGAAGGATCCTTTCCTAGGGGCTTTGGAGGGAGCCGAGCCCTGACAACACCTTGACTTCTAACTTCTAGAACTGCAAAAGAATAAATTTCTGTTACCTTAAGCCAGCATTTGTAGTACTTAGGTACAACAGCCCTGAGAAACTAAGGCAAGTCTTTTCAGAAAAGAAGTAATGCAGAGGCAGATAAACTGAGAACCTGGGCAAGTGGACAGACTGCAGAATCATCTCTGGCACTCAGTGATCTTCTTGTCCCCTCATATTCAGGACTCACTTCACTAGCAGCCCAGGCACTCTGAAACATGAGCCAGGTGGAAGCCCCTCCAGGTCCTGCACCTGGTTCACCAAGCAAACTGGGCTTTCCAGACAGGGCAACAGCCTGGTGTCTCCTTGGATGATGTCCAATTAATGGGTAAGGTTAGATTGACTGACAAAGGCCATTTGCAAGAGGAGACACTGGCTACTGTTTGCTCCTTGGATGAAAAAGAAGTGTGTCATTATAATGCATTCAACACTGCTGATTATAGAATAACTTATTCCATATTAAACAGCAGTCTTTCTTTCTGCCAGTCAGCAAGCCATGATGGGTCTGAAAATGCTTAAATGGCCAACTCAGAGAATGGTGTGTTTTCACCTGTGCTTTTTTAAAGCATGCAGCAATAGTATACATTTAGTCAATTGGTGGAAAGAAAGTATTTGTTCTGTCAGCTTTTGTATGCTCAGTGATTACAGAACTGCCAACATTATTATTCTTGCTGGTTCACATGGCTGCTTGACAACCTCTTATCCATTTGCATTTTTCAGTAATTTTTCCAATGGTGTAATTGGAAAGCTTTAAGATTACACAAAAGTGGAAGGCTAGAGAAATCTATGAATGCTGTCTATATTGTTTTGAATTACGGTGGCTGCAGTCTTATTACCACCACTGACAGGCTTGAATTCAGATATAATCAGAGTCATTTGTTAAATATGAATAACAAAACTGAAGTATATGTATTTTGATAAGCTTGGCACAATAGCATTATAAAAATAGATCTTATTATTTCTGCCAACACACACACACACACACACACACACACACACACAGCATTACAAATATTCTCATGCTACCTCTTGAAATGTTTTATAAAATTTTTATATTTCTGTTATTAAAGAAACAATGTTTAAAGATTCAAAGAGAATTCTTTCAGGTGAACCTCATAGAAACAAAATATCTAATGGTAATTTTTTAGTGAACTTCAGACTTCAAAAGCTCCAAAAGGGTTCTAGCAAAAAGACATTTCCATCCTAAGTAAACGACTACAAGAGCCATTTTCATTGTTATTTCTCATGAGTCAAAATATATTGATATTCTCTTAAAAAGAGCAGGGTTCTGAAAAATAGAACACTTATTCGTTATGAAAACTAATAAAACCTTTAAACAATGAAGTCAGTTCCACCTAATTTACATACAATTTGCTCTTGCTTGAAATTCTGTTATCAAGTCCACAAAAGTGCTTAGACACTTGGAGTGGAGAACTGCATTTATGAAAGTGTGAGTGACTCCAGGAGGTTTTATCAGTTTATCCATTTACCCATTTCTGTAGATGTTGACTGTTCTCTCACACTTAACTCTCTACTGCAAAATTTCCAGCAGGGTGGTTCCAAACTATGGGTCTTTGACTAGTGTGAGGCCATTGATTTATTTAAAATATCTAAAAATATATATGCAGCCAGGCATTATCTGTAGTCAGAATAATTTTTTGTATACATAATTTTTCAAGTACAGATTGAACCTGTGTGATTAAAATAAAATTACTTTCAAAAACTTATATTATTCATCATAGTTTTTAAATTTATTTTCTCTATCATCAGATTTAAAAAGCAGTTACTGTTACGTAACTGCACTAGAATTATCTCAAATCTACATATAATCAGTAATAGCTACCAATGATCAAATGTTTATTATGTTTCAGGAGTTGTGTTAGACACTTAATCTTGACCTCATTTAATTTTTACAGTAACCTTAGGTAATATTAATAAATCACAGATTATTGGATACAGCCAGAGAGTTTATTCTCCCGAAGTCATACTGCACAAAATGTGGGTGAGAATTCTGAAGTAGGACAAACTGAACTCTTTTTTGTAAAGTAGGAACAATACTGTTTGTCTAAAATAGGATCAGTGTAACATTTCCTGTACTGCAAAATATGATTTAGCCATTGGTAAGCTGGAGCCACTCATGAGAGACAATGCCAACTTTTAAATGTCCAGAAATTTTGCAAATCGATGGTTCAAATCTGGTAATTTGAACTTGGCCATGAAATATTTTCACCATGGAAATCAGAAAGCACTACAAATAAGGGTTTTTTACCCCCTAGCCTCACCACCCAGTAGAGCTTATTTACCAGCACACTACTGGATATAGCAAAAGATTCCAAGAATTATATCATTTTCACTTTGGCTCAAATGAGTCAGAATGATTTGTCTCCTCAAGAGTTTGTTAAGAGGGAAGGTAGATACATTTGAAAAGTAAAGAAAGTTTGCCTGGGGCACCAATTCCAATATCTCACCTCTGTTTTCTGGTTTGCAGAGGGTTTTGAAAGCACAGATCTGCCTTTTCATAACATCTATAGTTATTCAACCTCCAAAGCCAATAGGATAAGACCAAAGCTTTACTCCTTCCTAAGACTTCTAATCTCCAAGTAACCTCAAACCATAAAACTTACCCTCATACATTATACATTACGTTTTCAAAATTTTACTACTCTATATTTTTCTCCAGAGTCAAAAAGGGCTTTTGTCTGTATCATAAAATACTGGATAATGGTCAGAGTCTAGAGTAAATATTACAGGTTGTTCATTTTCTCTGCCACATATTTGGTTTCATGGCTACTTTCTGCTCAGTTCATGAGAGGCAGAAAGGTCAAAAATCACCTGCTGACTGGGGTCAATGCCCTTGCAACATCAGCATTTTTAACGTCATCCCCAAAGGTCCTCACTTAGTCAACCCACGCCTTTTTTATAGATATGCTTATTGTTAAAAGGACATTACTACAGTACAGCTTCATGCTACTATAAATTTCTGAAAACTGTTTTGGTTTTTAAATGAGACATACCATGTGCTCACTCATCCAGATGAAGGAAAGTGCTTATCACAGCTCAGTGGGCTGGATGAGTTTAGCAAGATACATCCTGTCCATCAATATTCCCCAAATCTATTCTCTCTGGTAGTTTTCAGTAGACCGGCTATTTTTTTCATAATTAATGAGAAGAAGTTTGAGAACAAACAAAAACTTCAGAAAGTTGCCTACTCATCAATGAGCAATATTCTTCAGCAGTTTTGTTGTCAAAGAATAATCCACTTATGAGAGCAAAGCAGACATTGTGGAAGTTGAAATGTTTATGTAATGAGAGTATAAGACAAATAACTATTGCAAAAATCCCTTTAATAAGAATGAGAAAGTGATCAATATATTACTAAAACATGTTTTAATAAATAAGACTGATTCTAAATCAACACAAATTATTTATATTTAGCTGTAAATTTATAACATTATTAATTTTTATTATTTTTTATTTTTATGGGCATATAGGTATATATATTTTGGGGATATGTGAGATATTTTGATACAGACATACAATGCATACTAATTGCATCAGGGCAAATAGAGTATCCTAATCTAATTTTACCAAACTCCCAATTTGATCTGTGAGGGAGTTAACTAAGTAATGGGTTATGCCTCCTGCCATAACACCTAGAAAACTGACCAAAGTATATAAAATAAAAATTTTCAGAGGCTAAACAACAAATATCACAGGACTGTGGTAAAGTCCTGTTAGAGAAGGAAAGCAAATGATAGGACCCCACAATTGACCCAGATTGCTTCCTGAGCACACTTTTGGATATAAGGAATATAAGGAAGAAATTAGAGGGTAGAAATATAAAGAATATAAGGCAGAAATTAGGAGACAGAGATAAGAGGTGAGAAAGATGGAGGTACCTGAAATGTGAAGGGCAAAGAAAGAGCCACACAGAGAAAAAGCTCCAGAAATCAACTAAGGGTCCCCTTAAATCTTTGGTTGAATGTAGGATGATACTACATGAAACTAGGCAAAGAACAACTGCTGGAGAGAGAACAACCACCTTCAGCCATAACCACAATAACTACCAGAACTGGCATAAGACAGAGAGGCATTTGATTTGTGATTAACCAGAGTGGAGAGTCCTTGCTGAACACCCAGGGCATTCAGAAGAGATTCCAGAAAGACCAAGGCTGAGGAATAAGGTTCATTCCACAAAATCTACTTCATACTTGCCATAATAAAGCTTGAAAAAGCCTCGGTAAGATCAGGCTGATATTCAAATATGTAAAGCACCTGACATAACAGAACTCAACACACTTCAAGGAAGAAAACAAAATCCAGATCTTCACAAACATAGCATTTCAAATATCTAGAATCTAATCAAAACTTCCTAGATATGCAAATAAACAGAACAGCATAACCCCTAATCATGAGAAAACTCAGTAAATAAAAATAGAACTAGAAATTGTAGGGACGATTCAATTAAAGACTCTGAGAAACAGCATCATAAGTATGTTCAGGTTCAAGGTTTAAATAAAGTAAAACATGACTCTAATGAAGAAATAGAGACTGTATGTTAAATGGAAACCATACAAAGGAACCAGATGAACTTTTATAACTAAAAATATAATTAAATGAAAAATTTGCTGTACCAGCTTAATAGAAGATTAGATACTAATTTTAAATTTTAAAATTTAATGGTGAATTTTAAAACCAGGCAATCAAAATAATAAAGAAAAAAAGAAAAATGTCTCTAGAAAATTGGTAGAGCCTCAGTGATCTCTGAGATGATATAAGTCTAACAAATACAAAATCAGAGTCTCAGAAAAAGGGTGGTGCACAAAAATGTTTGAAGAGCCAATAGCCTAGAATTTCAAAATACTATATGAAATATAAACACATAGATTTAAGAAGCTTACAAACCAAAAGCAGAATAAACACAATGAAAATCATACCAAGACACATCATAATCAAATTACTGACAATGAATAATAAAGAAAACATCCTTAAAGCAGCTAAGGGGGAAACAGACTCAAACACTTAGCAGGAAAAAAAATGATAAAATACTCTTTAACTTTTCATCAGAAACAAAGCCAGAAAACAACAGTAACAATAACATGATATTGTTAAGTTTCTTGGGGGATGGGTGGGATGGAATGTAAACTTAGGATTCTAGATCCAGAGAAAAATGTCATTAAAAAAAGGAAAGTAAAATGGACATTTTCAGACTAATAAAGCTGAGATCATTTATTACCAGTAACCTCCACTACAAATAATGTTAGAGGACATCCTTCAGAGCGAAAGAGAATAATACCAAATGTAAACACAGATCTTCACATGGGAATGAAGAATATTAAGGATAGTAAGTATGGGTAAGTATAATTTATTTTTCCTTGTTTTAAAAACTTGAGACCGGGCATGGTGGCTCACGCCTGTAATCCAAGCACTTTGGGAGGCTGAGGTGGGCAGATCATAAGGTCAAGAGACTGAGACCATCCTGGCCAACATGGTGAAACCTCGTCTCTACTAAAAATACAAAAATTAGCAGGGTGTGGTGGTGCACACCTGTAGTCCCAGCTGTTCTGGAGGCTGAGGAAGGACAACTGCTTGAACCCGGGAGGCGAAGGCTGCAGTGAGCCAAGATCGTGCCACTGCACTCCAGCCTGTCGACAGAGTGAGACTCTGTCAAAAAAAAAAATACCTCTAAGTTAATTGACTTTTTTAAACACAACTAATAATGAAGTATCATGGGGTACATAATATATGGAAGTAAAATGTGACAAGAACAAAGCATAGGAGAAAATAAATGGAAGTATAACGCTAAGAAGTTTTAAAATTATACATGAAGGTATATAATATTTCTTGAAAGTAGACTGTAATAAGCTATAGATGATTAATGTAAATTCTAGTGTAACCATTTAAAAATACATGAAGAATTATAACTAAAATCCAATGGAGAGATTAAATTGAAATATTAGAAAAATAAATCCAAAGTAAGACTTTAAAAAAGAAAAAATAAAACAAAGATTATACCAGACAAGAATAAAACTAATAGTAAGATGGTAGACTTAAACTCAAACATATTAATAATTACATTGCATAGAAATTTACTAACTACACAAATTAAAATGCAGAGATTATCAGACTACACTAAAAACAACAAGATTCAACTTACCTTGAAATAGTAAAACACAGGTAGGCTAAAAGTAAAGGGTTATATTATGTAAACAGTAATCATAGAAAAGCTAGACTGACTTTATTAACATCAGAGAAAGTAAACTTTAGAATGAGGATTTTACTAAAAATAAAATAAAAGGGATATTTTATATGATAACAGAGCCAATCCATCAAAAATGATGTAGCAGTTCTAATTGTGACTCCAAACAATTTTAGAGCTTCAAATGAAGCAAACACTAACAAAACTCAATGGAAAAATGGATAAATCAACATTATAACTGAAGACTTCAAAGTCCTTCTGTCAGTAATTGATAAGTAGAAAGAAAATTAGTAAAAATGTAGAAGACTTGAGCATTCTTATCAACTGACTTAACCAAATTGATATTTATGGATCACTATTCACAACAACAATCTTTACTAGGGTGCATAAAATATTCTCCAAAATAAATCATATTTCTAGACCATTAAAAATCAATTTAAATGATTAAAACTATTCAAAATATGATCTCAGATCACAATGACATTTAATTATAAATCAGTAACAATAAACCTGAAAAATTAAAATAGTGGGAAATTAAGGAAGAATCCTTTTACAACCCATGTGTCAAAGAAGAAATCATAAGGATAATTAAAAAGCATTTCAAATTAAACAATATCAAAAACACAGTATATCAGAATCTGCAGAATTAACTAGGCAGAATTACCTTTATGGTTTTAAAGCTTATATTAGAAAAGAAGCAAGGTTTAAATTAATAATCTAAGCATACACTATAAGAAGTTAAGTAGAGCAAAGTAAATCCCAAGTTGAAGTATGAAAATAATAGAAATAAAAGCAGAAATTGATTAAATACAAAATAGAAATAAAAAGAAAAATGAATGGAATCAAATATTGATTATTTAAAAAGATTAATACAATTGAAAAATCTCTAGCTACTCTGACTGAAAAGAAATAAAATACAGATTACCAATATCAAAAATGAAAGAGGCAACATAATTAGAGATCTTACAGAATTTAAAAATGTTAACTATAAAATATTGAAACAATAGTATGCAAATAAATTCAACAACTTAGATGAAATGGACATATTACTTAAAAGCACACAAGAATAAATTAAAAATCTGAATAGCCCCATATGTATTTACAAAATTGATTTTATAATTTGATATCTTCTGACAAAGATAACTTCACCCAAATAGCTTCAGTGGTGAATTCTATTAAAAGTTTAAGGAATAAGTGATATCTATCTTATGAAAACTCTTTTGTAGAAGAGAAAAGAAGTGAACAATTTCCAACTCATTTTACAAGTCCAGCATAACCATGAAACTAAAATCAAAGATATTAGAGAGAAAAAATACAACAGACCAATATTTTTTAACATAGATACAAAAATCCCTAACAAAATAATAAATTTACCTCTAGCAAAGTATAACAAACACATAATGACAAAGGAATCTCGAGAATAAGATGTTGATTTAATATTAAAAAACCAATCCATGTAATTCACCACATTAACAGAATAAGGACAAAAAGCGTACATAATAATTTCTCAAAAAATGCAGAAAAAGCTTTTTTTTTTTTTAGATGGAGTTTCACTCTTATTGCCTAGGCTGGAGTGCAGTGGTATGATCTCGGCTCATGGCAACCTCTACCTCCCGGGTTCAAACGATTCTCCTTCCTCAGCCTCCCAAGTAGCTGGGATTACAGGTGTGTGCCATCATGCCCAGCTAATTTTTAGTATTTTTAGTAGAGATGAGGTTTCACCATGTTGGCCAGGCTGGTCTGGAACTCCTGACCTCAGGCGATCCACCCACCTCGGTCTCCCAAAGTGCTGGGATTACAAGGAAAAAGCATTTTACAAATTAAAATCCATTCACTATAATAACTGTCAGTGAACTAAGAGTAAATAGCTACTTCTTCAATAAAGGGTATCTATTGAAACTCTACAGCAAACATCACATTTAATGGTAAAATACCTAACACTACCCTCATAAGATGAAAAGCTCTAACTGTTCCTATTACTGTCATTCAGCATGTAATGAAGGGTCTAGTTAATGCAGAATGGCAGGAAGTAAGTGGGAGAATAGGCATATACATCAGAAAGGAAAAAATAAAACTCTTAATATCTTTATTTGCAGATGACAAGATTGTGTTGTACATAATTCTAAGAAATTTATAAGAAATATACTAGAACGAGTTAGTGGATTTAGCAGTCATATGACAGAAGGTCAATATGAAAAATAAATCTTATGTACCACATTTATACATATAATTAGCCACAAGAAATTGAAAAGTGTGATTTAAAATTACACCATTTACAATAGCATCAAAAAGCATAAAAACTTTGAAATAAGTTTAACTATATATATGCAAGATCTCCACACTGAAAACTAACAAACAATTCTGAGAAAAATTTACAACCTAAACAAGTAGAGAACTATACCATATTAATTAATTTGAAGATTCAATATTTTAAGAGGCCAATTCTCTCCAAATTGATCTTTAGATTCAATAAAATCTTAATGAAAATTTTAGGAGAATCTCTTGTAGAAACCAACAAACTGATTCTAACTATCTATGGAAATTCAAAAGACCTAACATAGAAATAAAAAAAATAACAAATTAGGGAGTATCACATCTAATTTCCTGACAAAGCTACAGTAATTAAAATAGCATAATATTGCCATAAATTTAGACAAATATATGAATGGAAGAGAATGGAAAGTCCAAAATTGACACAATCTTGTCAAATCTATTGTTTTTTACAAAGGAGTCAACATGATTCAATGGATAAAGTCTTTTCATCTAGTACTACTGAAGCAACTAGATACTCATATGAGAAAAAAAAAATTGGACTCTATCTCAATCCACACATAAAAAGTAATTTAATGTAGATTATAGACTTAAACATAAAAGCTAAAGCTATAAAATTGTGAAAATGGAAGTAGGAAAACATAGTGATCTTGTGGTAGGCAAAGATTTCTCACAAAGGATCCAGAAAGCAATAATCTCACACACAAAAATACACAAATTAAACTTCAAAATTTTAAATTTTGGTTTGCCAAAAGACATAACTAAAAAGAAAAGGAAAGTCACAGCTTGGGAGAAAATATTTGTCATGCACATATTGAATGAACACCTGTATCCAGAATATACGAAGAACAATTATACCTCAATAATAATCCTATAAATAATGGGCTAAATAATTTAACAGCATGTACAAAATAAAATATACAAATGCACAATAAGCTCACGAAAACATGTCCAACATCATTAATTATCAGCAAATGCAAATTAAAGCCACAAAAGGATATTTCAAAATATTTAATAAAAAGGATATCCAAAATATCCAATAAAAAGACTGAGAAAATGAAATGTGGGCAAGGATGCAGAGCTACTGGAATTCTTATATATTGGTGGTAAAAGTATAAACTATACAATGAAGCTGGAAATGTTGCCAGCAGTTTCTCATAAAATTTAACATACTGCTATGTTTTGGATATGGCTTGCCCCCACCAAAACTCAGGTTGAAATTTGATCTCCAGTATGGTGGTATTGGGAAGTAAGACTTAGTGGAAGGTATTTGGGTCATGGGGGGCAAATTTCTCATAAATGTCTTGGTGCTCTCTAGTGTTCTCTCTCTGGTAAGAGTGGATTAGATCCTTCAGGAATGAATTCCTTCCTATGAGAGTGAATTATTAGAAAGCAAGGATGCCCCTCAGGTTTTGCCCCACTGCATGTGTCTGCTTCCCCTTTGACCTTCTGTCATGTTGTGACACAGCATAAAAGCCCTTGCCAGAAGCCAAGCAGATGCCAGTACCATGCCCCTTGAACTTACTAGCCATAGAACCATGAGCTAAATAAGCCTCTTTTCTTTATAAATGACCTAGTCTCAGGTATTCTGCTATAGCAACACAAAATAGACTAAGACACATCCCTACTCAATAGCATAGCTGACTCTTCTACACATTCATCCTAAGGAAATAAAAACGTATGCACATAAAAACTCTTATATTAGAATGCTCATAGCAGATTTATTGTTAACAGCCAAAAGCTGGAAATAACCAAAATGTCCATCAATAAAAGGATGGAAAAGCAAAATGCTTTTCATAAATTTATATTCATAAAATGGAATGTTATTTAGTAATAAAAACGTACAAACTACTGACATATATAAAATATGGATAAACCTCAAAAACATGAAAGTGATCAAAAGGAGCCAGACACAAAATGATACATACTAAATGATTATTTTTATATAAAGTTCTAGGGGAGACAAAACTTGCCTCTAATGACAAAATTCAAAATAGTATTGCATGGTGAATGGGGCCTGGACTGGCTGGAAAGAGGCATAAAGGGACCTTTAGGGGTGATGAAAATGCTCTATATTATAATAGGATATGTGTATGTACTTGATATCATTCACTGTACACTTAAGATTTATGCATCCTGGCTGGGCGTGGTGGTTCATGCCTGTAATCCCAGCACTTTGGGAGGCTGAGGCCGGTGGATCACAAGGTCAGATCGAGACCATTCTGGTTAACACGGTAAAAACCCATCTCTACAAAAAATACAAAAAATTAGCCTGGCGTGGTGGCATGCACCTGGAGTGCCAGCTACTCGGAAGGCTGAGGCAGGAGAGTCGCTTGAACCCGGGAGGCAGAGGTTTCGATGAGCCGAGATTGCACCACTGCACTACAGCCTGGGCAACAGAGCAAGACTCCATCTCAAAAGAAAAAAAAAAAGATTTATGCATCCCTATGTATGTAAATTATACTTCAATAATCTAATCCCACTAAAGTGTTTGAACACCTCTATGTACAAACATCACATGGAAAATAGATGGACAAATAATATGAATGGCATACTTATTTTTAACTTCAGGTATGGTCATATGAGGATTAAACATTTAAACAACTCACAATTCTGTAGCTCAAATGAATGCTGTACAGATTAAAGACAGAATACTTTTAGAAATTATTCTAAGAAATTTATTCATTCAACTTGGAAGATGTGAGTCATCTTTCATTTCAAAAAATGTTTATTGAGCACCTATAATAGTCACTGTACTAGGATGATAGATAATGTGCATTGAGCATCTAAAACGTGCAGATGCTGTGCTAATTTCAGTATAACATCATGTTACTGCAGCACAGTAGTTAAAAGCCAAGCAGATCTGGGTTTCAGTTCAGACTTTGTCACCCGCTATTTATATATAAACTCAGGGAAATGATTAAACTTCCATAAGTTCAAAATTCTCACTTATAAAATGAGAATCATAGTAACCGTACCTATTTTGTTGTATGTTTGCAGAGATTTAATAAAATAGGCAAAATAAAGACATGGTCCAAATCCTAAAAAATCAAGTAGGATGCTGACAACAAATAACTTTATTATAGTGTGTTTAGAAGTACACCACTGGTGCTATACAGAGAAGAGGAAGAGGAGGTAAGAGAAATTTCCTAGAAAGATGCCTCAATGGAATATTAAAGAATAACAAAAGAATTTAAAAATACATGAACCACAGGCAAAGGAAACCTCATAAACATAATCTCAAAGCAAAATGTTAAAAGTCCTAATTGCTGGAATGCAAAACACAAGGCAGATAAGGCAGGAAAGATTCAGAGGGCCCAAGTCTGATAGAAGGTTTTATATTACAAGAAGTTTGATCTTTATTCTGTAGGCTCTTAGGAGCCATTGAAGGGTTTGGCATTTTAAAAACACAGGTGGCTCTATGGAAGTTGTATTTGAAAATGGTAAGGTTGGTATCTGAGAGGGAAGTTAGGAGGCTGTTAGAAAATTTCAGGCAAGACATAAGGCTAGGGCAACTGTAGAGGCATGGAGATGGTAAAGTTCTGAGAAATTCAGAGGAAGCAAAATGGGCAAAGCAAGCTAAGTCATTGGCTATGAGGGGTGAGGGAGATAACACGCAGTTTCGTTTCCTGAGTGACAATACTCATAAGGATTGTAGCAGAAGGAACAGGTTTGATTTTGAGCATGTTACACTTGAGATACCTCTATGAATCCCAAGGGAATATGCATAGCCCTGGTGAATGTGCATGTAAAGCTCAGAAGAAAGTTGAAGAGTCATATGAATTGGGGAGCCATAGAGTATAAAGAAACAGATCTATTAAAATGACTGAGATCGTCTAAAAAGACAACTGAGTACACACCGGGATGAACCAAAGATATAACCCTGGGGTCACTAATTAAAGCAATTGGTAAATGAGGAACTTAGAAGGAAGGCAGAAAGAAATAGAAAAAAAAAAAAAAAAAAGGAAGGAAGCAAACAAAGAGAGAGTAACATCCCAGAAAAAAAGAGACTAGAAAATCGGTCTTTGAGTAGTGAAACGTGAGACGGGTATACTAGGTAGAGCAAAAGCCTGAAAGTTTCATGCTGTGTTCACGAAAATATCCATATATTAAAAATGTAGTTTAAAGTGAATTAAGAGATTGGGACCAGTTAATGGGGTCTTTAAGTCAGTGCTAATAAGTTCAAGTTTTACTCTTAAGCATTGGGAAAGTATTATAAGTCATTTGGGAGAAAAGTTACATATTCAATTGTTTATTTCAGAAGTCAAACTCTAATCTTTGTATAAAAGAAAGAGTGGAGACAGAAGAGATGCTAGAAGAGCATTTGAGTGGCAGATGCAAAATATGGGAGTTGAAGGTGAGCGCCTGAATTAAAAGGATGGGAAGTCAAACTAGCAAGTTCTTTCCCCTGGGAGGGTAGGAAGAGCCATATGAATTGAGGAGCCATTGGTGGGTGTGACTACCTTAAAGGAATCTGGTTTAGGGAAGTGAGAACTGAGACCATCTATGTTCACATGACTTACAGTCTGTAGACCACCTATGTCAATGTGACTTAGTTCCTTGTTTAGAAAAAACTTTTCCAGGGCAAAATAAGACTGTACAGCAAAAAATAATTCCTGATTGTTTCAGATAAATGTATCAAAAAATTTGTTCACCTGAGCAAACAGCCCACTTACCAAACAAAAGTTTACTTATTAAGACTTTCTGTAGGAGATTTTGTATAGTCTCAATTAGCTCTGATCTTGAAGGAACCACCTTTAATAACTTGATCCTAGTTTCCAATATTATATAGATATTCTGCTTCTGACTTCCAATTCTGAGATATTGATAAGACTCTTAAACTGATGTTCTTCCTTATTGTGATAAGTTCTAGTTAAATTTTGCTTCACAGTTTCCTTGGTGATAATTGAGAAAGTTTATTAGAGAGAATATAATGAATGCATTGTGGAACATATTTGACTTGAAAGATCTGGAAGACATTGGCACACAGTTAAAAATTTTGATCTAGGGCTAAAAAGAAGATGGATGTAAAGATGTACATGTGATAGAGCTTTCAAAAAATCACTATTGTTGGGGCTCAGAGAATGATACTCCAGAATATGGTGCTTTGGCACACTGAGAGCTTTTGAATTAAAGGAAACCTGAAGGCCTTAGAGCTGCCTCAGAATCGAAACCTTTCTAACCTCTTGTTTTTCACCACACTCCCAACCCCACTCAATGCCCACCCCACTCCACTCCCCTCACAGCCCCACATCCACCTCCACCACCACCCATCCAAGTGCAGAGAGGAGCTCTCTCTGAAAGTTCCCTAATCTGACAAGGAAACTTCTTCCAAAATAAAATTCAATTGTCTTAAAACTTCATCTCTAGGAATCTCATCAAATAACCAGGAAAAGACTAGCCACCAGAGAGAAGACTAAAAGTCATTGCTATACCCAGGCAGACTTCTTATCTGTTCTGAGGGCAGCGACAAAAAATTACCTGGAAGACTTTATCTGGCATAATAAGACAGCCTTTGTTCATGCTGAAGTTCCACTCCTCACGTTTTTGCAATTTGTCACCTCACCCAGAGCTCAGAGGAACCTTATCCCAGGTCACTGTCTGTTTTCCTGTCCCATTTAGATTCCAAAGAGAATAATTTACAAACTATTGTCTGCTGTTTGGGGCCCATTCAATTCTCAGAAAAAGGTCATTTACTACCCCTCAAAATTGCCTACATTTCCCCATTTCCCCTTCCGCTATGAAGAAGAATATTTAAAATTGTGACCCTCATTGGCTTGATAATCATTCTTCTGTGATTTTTCCCCCATGCACCTTAAGAAATTTGTATGCCTTTTCTCCCATTATAGTCAGTTCATTTCAGTGAACCTTCAAAGGGCAGAGGGAAGTTTCCTTTAGTTCCTACATGATCATATCACTCAGATGGGAAAAACATGGATTCAGGCCAAAATGTTATAAACTAATAATGATTATATTTTTCTTTAATCTTCTCATCAAACTTCACAACCACCGTTTCCCACTCTACATCCTCCACTTTATGAAGGTTTGTCATGCCAAGCTCATCCTTGACTCCATGATTTGGCTGATGCTGCTTTTCCTACCTTGAATAATTTTTTCCTCTTTTCCACAGTTTAAGTTCCTCAGGGCTAGCAGCCCCCTTCTAGCTCTTGAAATTTTTTCAGAGGCTTCATTAATTCTCAGTGTTTGCCCCTTCTCTCTTCTCTGTTGCATTAACAGAGCTCCAATCCATCACACGTTTGTTTTGTATCCATGAGAATATTAAAATTGCCTTAAACAGAGTGATCAATACTTACTTTTTGTTATCGCTCCTAGTCCCTAGTTTATTTCAGAACTTGTAAGCCTTCAATGTATATATTTAAATGTATTAATTTAACTGAGGAAGGTTAAGAGGAAATTCACATGTCTTTCTTTGCAAAAAAAAGATATGTTTAGCAATTACGTGGTTAATAATTATTAGCTTGAGAGATCAGGAGAGAATGAAAACGATATCTGAAAACATATTTAAGCTAAAGACCTAAAAGATGCAAATTTTTATTTTATTTATTTATTTTTATTTTTATTTTTATTTTTTTTGAGTCGGAGTCTCGCTCTGTCACCCAGGCTGGAGTGCAGTGGCCGGATCTGAAATTGTTATAGTAGGTAGCTAGTCAGACATAATAGGGCAGGAGAATGCCCTCCCAACCTCCAACCAGGAATGTCAGGCAACCATCAAGTGATGGTCAGGTGGTTAACTGTCTCTCCAAAATGATAATTGATTGCAGCCAGTACCAGGGAAAGGCAGTCTTGCTACAGATGGGAAAAAGCTGAAACTGGTAATCAGTAGGTTCCAATAAAACTTCCAAATCTGAGGAGCTGGGAGAGTACGCTTAAGCATGCGTACTAAGAGACAAAAAAAAATGGCAGAGTTTAACTTGTATATGACCTCCTAGGGACATTTGGCTGGTAGGGGAAGAAGGCCTCAAGTAAGCATGCATACAATTCCAGTAAACACACTGCACACGCTCCCTCCCAAGTGCTAGCAGCCACTGCAGATGTGAACGGCCAACCACAAGGAAAGAATCAGGAGTGAAGGGACACAAGACCCCAGAAGTTCACCAACATATAAAGCCCCAAATCAAAAGGTCAAAAGGTGCACTTGTCCTTCAAGTCACCTGCTTGGCCCTCTCCCAAGTGTAATTTCCTCCCTTTCTTTCCTGCTCTAAAACTTTTGAATAAATATTCAATTCTGCTCTAAAACTTGCCTCAGTTCCTCCTTCTGCTTTATGCCACTCCATTGACTTATTTCTTCTGAGGAGGCAAGAATCGAGGTTGCTGCAGACCCATATGGTTTTGCCACTGACAACAAAATGTGGATTTTAAGTATTTTGCATCAAACATATATCTATGTATATAGAAGCATATATATACTTATGTGTAAGTCTGGGAGGATATGTACCCAAATGTTAACAGTGGTTATCTTATGTGTAATGAAGGTAGGAGAAAGGATTGCAGGCAACTTTTTCTTCCTTATTTTCATCTTATTTATTTAATTTATTCTAGAGCACACTGCTATTTGTTGGGTAATAAAACGTAGTTGAACAAAATTAAAAGTATCAGTGTTCATTGTAGAAGTCTTTACAAGGTGTGTTAGAAAGATGTGAGCACAATTATTCATCCTCAAAATAAAATAGTGAAAGAGAATGAAAGTGACAATGTAAGGGTAAAGGAAAACTTCCCTTCTGTCCTCTGCAGGTTTGCTGAAATGAACTGACAATAAACAAATTAGCAGAAGAAAAGGCATAAACACTTATTAATGTACATAGGGAAAAATGACAGAAGAGTGATTACCCAACAAACAAATGAGGCTCAGAATCTTTTATACCCTTCTCTTTTAGTCAGGGTTCTCTAGAGGGACAGAACTAATAGATGCATATATGAAGATGGGTTTATTAAGGAGTATTGACTCACATGATCACAAGGTGAAGTCCCACACTAGTCCTTCTGCAAGCTGAGGAGAAAGGAAGCCAGTCGAGTCCCAAAACCTCAAAAGTAGGGAAGCCAACAGTGCAGCCTTCAGCCTATGGCCGAAGGCCCAAGAGCCCCTTGGCAAATCACTGGTATAAATCTAAGAGTCCAAAAGCCAAAGAACTTATAGTCTGATGTTTGAGGGCAGGAAGCATCCAGCACAGGTGAAAGATGAAGGCAGGAAGACTCAGCAAGTCAAGTCCTTCTATGTTCTTCTGCCTGCTTTATTCTAGCCGTGTTGGCAGCTGATTGGATGGTGCCCACCCAGACTGAGGGTGGGTCTGCCTCTCCCAGCCCACTAATGCAAATGTTAATCTCCTTTGGCAACACCCTCACAGACACACCCAGGAACAACACTTTGCATCCTTCGATCCAATCAAGTTGACACTCAGAAGAAAGGGAAATCAGAAAACTTAGAGAATTGTGAGGGGTAAGAATAATTTTTAGTAGAATTGAACGGGCCCAAAAAGCAGGCAATAGTTTGTAATATTCTCTTTGGACACTAAATGGGACAGATAATCAGACAATGGTTTGGGACAAAGTTTCTCTGAGCTCTGGAAGAGAGTATGACAAACTGCAGAAAGGCAAGGGGTGGAACTTCACTGTGAACAAGGTTGTCTTATTTATTTATTTTTGAGACAGAGCCTTGCTCTTGTTGCCAAGGCTGGAGTGCAATGGTGTAATCTCGGCTCACTGCAACCTCCGCCTCCTGCCTAAGTCTCTTGTGTAGCTGGGATTACAGGTGCCCACCACCACACTTGCCTAATTTTTTATATCTTCAGTAGAGATGGGGTTTCACTATGTTGGCCAGGCTGGTCTCAACCCCTGACCTCCCAAAGTGCTGGGATTACAGGTGTGAGCCACCACGCCTGGCCAAGGTTGTTTTATTATGCAGATAAAGTCTCCCAGGTAATTTTTTGGTGCTGCCCTCAGAAGACTAGATGAACGGTCTGTCTGGGTGTGGTGATGACTTTAAGTCTTTTCTCTTTTCCAGCAATTAATCTTTCCCAATCATTTGACGAAGTTCGTAAGGAGGGAATTTTAAGATAATTGAATTTCTTTTGGAAGAAGTTTCCTCAGCCAGATAAAAGAACTTCCAGAGAAAGCTCCTCCCTGTGCTTGGCAGGTGGTGAGAAACAAGAGAAAGTTAGAAAATTCTTGGTAGCTTTCTACCAAGGTAGCTTCTAAGGCCTTCAAAATTATTTTAATTCAAACTCTTTCAGCATGTCAAAACACCACACTTGGGGTATCATTCTCTGAGCTCCAACACAACTTTCCTTCTATGCCATCTTTCTTTGTCCCATCATCTAGATTTTTCTGTAGGTGAAATGATAATGGGTGAGGCAAAACAATCAAGTCAGCTAAGAGCAGACAAAACATGAGTTTGGCAGAGATGCCTATGAAGTATCACCAAAGATTCTAAACATTTTGAATCCTAAAAAGCTTTTTTTATATAAGCTATTCTCAGCCTATAAATTGATATCTTTCTGCCGGTAACTAGAGTCATAGAAAACTCTTCTCACCTCTTATCCTGAAACTCTGATCATATAAAAGCAGAGACTATGTAGACTTTAGACGGCACCTATCATAGGAAATGAGCAATTGCTTCAGGTATTTTGCGGAGAAAATTGAAGGAAATGATTAAGGTCTGCACACACAAAGAAAAGAACAAAGAGAGTTAGCACTATGGAAACATTTTGCAAAAATTCTACACAGTTTGAACTGAGAGCAATTGCACACAGAAACACTGAAAATATTTCTCAAATGGTGTTAAATCTATATAAATGCCAAGTCACTGTTCCAATGAAAAAAATCATAGCACAGGGACATTGTGCAACAAACTAAAAGGTTCAAAATGGAAGCCAGGAAAGTGAGCTGGTAACATTTTTCAGCAATCCTTAAAGATACTGGAAGTTAAAAATAGAACATCCTATATAGACATCCTAATTTGAGTTACTTATGATCTATGTTTAATTTAACTGATGAATTATCTGATGTAATTAATTTCCATGGTATGAGTTTAGTTGTTTCCCATTATTCCTTTTGTTATCTTGTAAAACAACAACTTCTTATACAGTTGCACACATATTTTTGGACTTCATAGACTCTAATTAGCAATCACAATAAAAATCCTATTGCATTACCCTCTACAGGTGCTACATGACATAGACATGAACTTACTGTTTTGATCAATACTGGGTAGTTAGTTCTTTTCTCTGTCTCTAAACCAGAATTTTTACTGAAGTCATAAACCTAGGTGAAAATTATAATAATGAACTGAACCTATTGACTCTCCTTACATGCTGTATTGCACTGATACAAACCAGGAAATCATTTTTATTGAGGGTCTTAGAGATCAAATAAAACCAAGATCTGAGTTAAACTTAATAACTTCAGATTTATAATTTAATGTATTTACTTATTACTTTACATTCTGTATTATCTAGTACCTAAAGTAGGTCAGTAAGACAAAACTGGTTTTGGACCTGAGACTAATGTGCATAGGCTTCTCATTCCAGGCTTATCTTATCTTCCCTTCTATTTGGCTTATCGATCCAAATATGCATGTGTCAGAAGCCAACCTAAATAGCAATTACCAAATATAAACACACTAAGTATTGGACACACAATTGAAATTTGGACTTTTGCCCTTGAATATAAATATTTCCCTCAATAATTTCTTTTCCCACCCAATCATTTTTTTATACTGAGCTCTTTTTCAAGGTAAAAAATTATTCTCTAACAAATAGAAAATATCTTGGACTAGCTTAATTCCAACGTAGTGTTTATAATCCTTTAGTCGCTTTAAGAAGAAAATCAATGCAGACATTTGCTTTGAAAAAAAAAATCTGGTGACAGAATATATTAGGCTAGCATCCTGCAGCTGAAAAAGTTCTACCATTTGCACAGCTCAATGATGTGGGAGAGCAAAATAATTATTCCAAAGTAGCCACATCAGATGGCATATTGGTTTATCTATTTTTGACTAATTTGACCATTAACATCACATAGAGTAAAATTAATGTGTACATAGAGAAGTTGTCATATTGTATACTCTTTCTATATTCCTTATCATCTATTTCTTTGTCTTTATGAATTTTTCTGAATTTCTTATTCTGATAACACAATTCTATGTACTGGTAAAAGTGTGCACCTAAAACCGTAAATAAAATAAAAAAGTAATTAGCAGAAAATTAGAAATATTTATACTGCTTTGTAAATGTTTACTCTCTGTTTCATGTCAGTCTAGTACGTCTCATGGCAAAATAATCCATAATTAACTTTACTGCAATATAAATATTTGCAAAATGAACTGTCTTAGTCAATCAGTGTTTAGAAAAAATTAATCAAATCCAATTCCTTTCTCTAATGAACTTCTTCATGCACTACTAGCTCAGGCATGTAGCTCTAAGTGAGCCTGAGCAGGTAATTTGGAGAAGCTCATGGGTAGCTAGAGCAGTCTTCCCACTCTGTTCAGGAATGACTTAAGAGTTCAAAACAGCATGTGAAATATTAGCTAAGGGGGAAATTCATATATTTAGTAACTTCAGGAAAAGTGCATATATCAAATGCCTGGTTTTAAAAGTGCATTATAGCATAAGATACCATATGCCAGTGAAAAATGAGGAAACTTAAAAATGCATTTCAGGAAATTTTGGAAGATCCATGCAAACACTTGGGTAAAACCCCAGCTTGATCAGCCTAGGCCCTCGACATTTCCATATTGGAAAAGTGTTAAGCAATAAACTTTACATTACATCTGGCTCTGCTACTTACTAAATGTGTGACCACAGGCAAGAATTTAATATTTCTATGCCTCAGTTTCCATATCTCTAAAATTGGAGTAGCAATATACACTGTATTAGTCCATTCCTGCATTGCTATAAAGAAACACCTGAGACTGGGTAATTTATTTGAAAAGAGGTTTAAATGGCTAATGGTTCTGCAGGCTTTATAGAAAGCATGATTCTGGCATCTGCTCTGATTCTGGGGAGGCACAAGGGGAGCAGGCTTTTTTCCTGGCAGGAGCAGCAGCAAAACAGAGCAAAGAGGTAGGCGCAACACACTTTTAAACAACCAGATTTTGTGAGAACTCACTCACCATCAGGAGAACAGCACCAAGGGGATGGTGCTAAACCATTCATGAGAAATCCACCCCCATGAGCCAATCTCCTCCCATCAGGCCCCACTGTCAACAATGGGGAGTACAATTGAAAATGAGATTTGCTGGAGACACAGATCCAAAGCATATTCCACACAATGAAATTTGTTATGGGAGATCAAACAACTATTGACACACAGAGAGACACAATCACACATGTGCACATTCACAAACATATACTAATTTTTATAATAGATAAATTTACATAGTTGATAATTGCTGGCATTTAAGGATCATGTTTGAATTCTAAGTTGTGGTCAGGTCTTTTAGACTTTTCCTCTGTTCATCTTCTAGGACCAATTTTTTAAAATTTTCTTCTTCCCCTGTTGCAGATTATTTCTGAAAGCCTTTCCTCTTTACAGTTGCCACTACCCTGTCCATTTATTTGACTCCCTCCCTCATCAAGGTCGTGGGTAAAATGGCAAAAGTCATCTCTCTAAGTTCTCCCAAGGATCCTAGCCTTTTTCGTCTTTACTGATTAAGAGTTTGAAGGAAGTGGACTGAGAATAGCAAAGGGAGATGAAGTGGGAGAAAATGCAAAGTATAACATTCTGAAAGTTCATTTAGATGGCCATCTGTTAAAAGAGAGTAGTTTGCATTTCTGAAACCAATTAAACTAGAACCAGTGTTTGTCTAATATCATCCACCCCAAAGACAGACACACACACACACATGCAAACACACATACACACACACACACACAGCGAGAGAGAGAGAGAGAGAGAGAGAGAGAGAGAGAGAGAGTGTGTGTGAGAGACAGTGAGAATGCATGTGCGCGCGCTCGCGCGCACGAGAGAGAGAGAGAGAGAGAGAGAGAGAGAGAGAGAGAGAGAGAGAGGCATATGCTTAATTTCAGTTGTCTCCTAAACCTGGCATTTTTAGCCCAAAATATTCAGGGAGTCTTTGGACTTGGATTACATCTTTATTTTTACAAACCTCTAGGTGAAACTTAACATTTCTTGTATTTATTTCATAGTAGTAATAGCACTATTTATGCCTTTGTCACTTTATAATTGTTGCAAATATTATTTAATGCTCATTGCTACTTAAGAATTAAAGTAGCTACTAAACCTACTATAGATCTTATTATTTAATGTTTCAATAGCAACTGTGTATATTGACATGGTTTGAATGTTTTGTTCCTTCCAAAACTCATGTTGAAACATGACTTCCAGTGTTGGAAATGAGCCTAGTGACATGTGTCTGGATCATGGGAACAGATCCCTTATGAATGTCATGGTGCTGTCCTTGATATAGTGAGTGAGTTTTCCATCTGAGTTTATGCAAGATCTGGTTGTTTAATAGAGTGTGGCACTTCTTCCCTCTCTCACTTGCTCCTGTCTCTCTCTCTCTTTCTCACCATGTGAGATGCCAGGTTCCCCTTTGCCTTCTGCCAAGATTGAAAGCTTTCTGAGGCCTTACCAGAGGCCAAGCAGATGCTGGCATCATACTTCCTATACAGCCTGCAGAACTGTGAGCCAATTAAACTCCTTTTCTTTATAAATTTGCACAACCTCAGGTATGTATTTATAGATATGCAAAAATGGACTAACATGTATATTATAAATTGGGGGGTTTTGATGGCTGTATTCTCACATAATTGGCTTACTTTGTAATTTATGCATTTTACTTTGTGCGTATAAAATATTACTAGCCATTTAGTTTTTCTTTTGTTTAAATACTCCATTATTTTGCATACTTGGGTTTCATTCCATTTAGATACGCTATATTGATGATAGGCAGTAATCGTTCCACCTACATTTCATAATGATACTGAACCACCTCTTTAACAAGGGAGTTTGAAGCTAAGGATGACAAAAACAATGAATAAGAAGATGACTTCTTTAAAGCTCTATCGTTTTATTGTGAGGAACTGTTTTTCTAAGGAAAAAAGTATTATATACAAATCTGTACAATAATGGAACAAGCTGCAATTGGCTTCTAAAGCATAACAGGCCAAGTATATAATATATACCCTGAACACAAAGGCACAGCTCACAGAGTTTGCTAACGGAACTTCTCACTCGTGGAGGCATGCTGCTATATTATTAACAAGAATCGCCATGAAGAGAGTCATGCAGCCATCTTGGCAGGACTTGCCCAACTGTGTGCTTAGGTGTTGCTTCCAAAATCGCTTCCAAATCACACAAATAGAATAATTTCTCCTTGTATTGAGCACATTATAACAGCTGCATGCTGTCACCATGATTTTTACAAACAAATATCTAAGCTTTTTCAAAAAGCAGAGCATCCCAAAATGATGATTTCTTATTATGTTGCAAAATTGCTTAGAAGCATTATTATTATTCTTTATGTCTGAACTTGGAAGCTTGCTATTAAGCTTAGAAAGAGTTCATTTGCACAGCTACTGAAGCAAGATGAAAATGTACTGCTTTTCTCTTAAAGAGCTTGCTAATGTAAGATCAACATTATATGCCATTTACAGAATCCAGGAATCTTTACTTATAGAGAACCTTTTACCTGTGGAACTCATACTCATCTAAATATTATTCAAACAAACTCCAGATTTGGTTCAAAACTGGGGTGTTATGGGAAAAAAAGGGCAACAATCATAGTTTTCTTACTGAGAATTGCTTAGAATACCCACAGCTCCAGACCTCATGCCAGGTGAAAAGCTAAACAAAAAAATCTCGATTTCTGGGATAGTAATTACCTTCCATCTTCCATAGTGAATAGTATACTTCAAACTCATGAAAATTTAGAATCAGCTTAGAAATGTTTAGGATAATCTAAGATAAAGAAAGTATACTTTCAGATTGTGTAATGAAGAATTAACTTCACCCAACAAGAGGTCTGCCCTTGGCCTTCAGTTGCTGGGAAGTAATCTCTAGGCCCCTAGAATATCCTGCCTAATAAGAGTTTGTCAAAGAATGTAACTGTGATTTTTTAATAGGGGCTTTGAGTCATGCTACATCAGTTTTGACTTCTAAAGTAACCAGATTAAAGGCATTAGTCTGACTTCAGCAGGTACTGGAGACAAAATATCAGCAGCAGAAACAGTATGTGGCTGATCTCCAATAAAAACTCTGGACATCAACAGCTTGGATGAGCTTCTTGTGGTTGGCTATTGTTATACATCACGACCAGGAGGAGGTGCTGCTCTGCATGACTTCATGGGGAGAGGACAGGCGAGGAGAACCTCCATGTTTAGATCCCTCCTAGACTCGGAGGTATGTATCATTTCCTTTGATTAATTTTAATATGTATCCTTTCCCTGTATACTCTTTGGGAGTATAACAGCTTTCAGTAATTTCTGTGAGTCCTTTTAGCAAATTATCAAAACTATTACTGAGTATAACAGCTTTCAGCAATTTCTGTGAGTAAATTTTGTAGCAAATTATCAAACCTAAGGGTAATTATGGGAATCCTCACGTTTGTAGCCAGCCCATCTGAAGTAAGGGTGGTCCTGAGAAGCTGGAGCATTCAGCTGGTGTCTGAAATGAAGGTAGCCTTGTGGGAAGTGTTCCTTCTTACTGTATAGTTTGTCTAGCTCTGGGTAGGGATTAGGAAGGGCTCTGCACAAATTTAGAATTTTATATACTTGTAACATTTGGCTTATTAGAGCAACATCCTTGTAACTCCAACTTAAAATAAGCAATTGAGTTGACTTTTAATTTAACATCTTACTAAGTTTATTAGTATTGCTAACTTTAACACATTAGCTTTATAAAAGTCACTTAAATAGTAGGAAGGTTTTAAGTGATCTCTGTTATTCAGCATTTCCAGCTTGGCCATGAGGCAGATGTTGGAGGATAAATTAGAGAATAAAAAATATACTTTGAGAACTTGGGCAGAAAAGAGTGAAAAAGAAAAAATAAAATTCTGACTTTAGTATTGCTCTAATATTTGTCAGTAAGTCAAGGAAAAGATGAATGGGGCTGAATACAAAAATAAGAGTGACAGAAGAAGGATATAAGGCTGTAGTAATCCCAACACTCAGGGAAGGAGTAGGGCAGGAGAGAAGAGGAGGGACATATGGGGAAAGGAAGCAACAAAGGAGGATGGAATAATAAAATAGCAATAATAGATTTAATTTCAATTTATTGAGCATAAATACTAGGAATCCTCACTTACTCTCAACAACTATGGGAAGATGTTATTATTTCTGGTGTTCAGAGGAAGAAACTAGGAGGAAAGCAGGAGAACAAGTATTTTTTTTTAAATCATTAAAAGTGACAGTCAAGATTTGAACCCAGGTCTTTTAATTCCAAATTCACAACTTGTTCCAAAATACTTGGCCAGCTTTAACTTCAACACTTTGAAAATTTATTCCTAAGAGTATGTAAGAATTCTTTATTAGCTGGAATGTGCATTTAGCATATTTGTGTAGTCAAACTTCTTAATTTTTTAAAAAAATTTGTAGGTACATAGTATTTGTATGTTTATGGGGTACATAAGATGTTTTGATACCGATATGCAGTGTGAAATAAGCACATCATGGAGAATAGGCTACTCACTCCCTCAAGCATTTATCCTTTGAGTTACAAACAATCCAATTACACTCTAAGTTATTTTAAAATGAACTATTAGGTTATTATTGCCTATTGTCACCCTCTTGTGCTACCAAATATCAGGTCTTGGTTATTCTTGCTAATTAGATTTTTTGTACCCACTAACTTTCATATAGTAGCTCTAACAGAAGAAAAACATAGCAGCAGGCAGGAACTATAGTACCAGCTCAGATTCCATCAATTTTCCCTTTACCTATGATGTTTTCCACATTCTGGCACAAATGTCACAAGTCAATAACCATACAAAGTTGTATAATTGCCATTTATTAAATTAGTGCCTCCCTTTATAAGCTAACACCTGTAGGCAAAATAGGAATTGTGTAAGTTGGACTATATACAAGTTGGTACACTTTGGGTCATTTCCAGGAAAGGCTTTCCTGGGCTAAATGGATATTTTCCCTTACAACGGAACCACTGGGTCTGAAAACTGAATCTAGTGTAGTATTGTTAACTACTAGGAGAAAATTGGATACCAGTTCATTGAGTGGGTCCCAAGAGTTCATAAAGCATTTCTAAAATATCAACGATATATACCTGTGACTTGACTAATTGCATATGCTTACCTTCCCTTTCAAAATCCAACTGAAACATAAACAAAAGTTAGACAAGAGAGGATACTCTGAAGGGAAAACATTTTGTGAAATTTCTGGAAGAAAATTGGCAACAGTAAGAGAGGAGTCAGTATCTAAAACACACTCACTTACACACATGCACATACAGCTAAAACAGGCTGAGAGGACTACCACAAAGATCCAGGCATGTATTCTACACGTCTCCATGAAACTCCAAGGCTGGAGTCCAGCGGAAGTCATCTAAGAGCAGGGGTTGTCCAAATGCAAATGATCAAGGTAATTAATTAGAAGACTGTAGAACTGCTGGACCACTCTACCTCACTCCTGATAGTGTCCCACACATGGGTCATTTCCCCTGAGGCCAAAAATAGGAGGCTCCTGTCTGAAGGATCATTAGCTTTGTGATGCGAGAGGGATGTGCTCCTTGGAGTGCTAGAGCTACAAGAAAAGAAACAAAGCAGAGCTCAAGGTTATTCTAGACCCCTGCAGGGAGTAATAAAAAAAAAAGCAGCATAATCTACTTCCAAGAGTGTAATAAATTCAAAAGTAAAATAAATCTACTTGGAGAACAAACTCCAACTAATGGAGCAAACTTGTGTCTGTCCCCACAAGCTTCACTTGAACCAATCTGAGAGCAGGTCTCAGCCTTTATCATACTCCCAAAATGCAAGCCACTCCATAAAGCATTTGTTAGAAGTTTTAGCTTTTACTCACTATTTCACGGTAGACTAAGAAAACATATATTACACATTACATAGGAATAACTTAATCACATATTATATTTAACTGTCCTTCCCTCCACTTACTTTCTCTCTTTTCCAGCTGCGAGAATATCAATTTTTCTCTTCCTCTTTATTATGTCTGTGCTGACAAGGTTCTTGCTAATTTTTACATAGTCTTCTTGCTTTCTGTGTAAGTAATCATGCTAATTTAACATGCTTTAGTTCAGGCAACCAAGCACACATGATGTTCTTAAATTCTCATAATCTCATAATTAACTCTTTACCTGCAAATCCTCTTACAATACTTATTGTCCTATATATTATTTAACGTAACCATTTTCCTTTAGATCACTATTATTAATCTTATACTGTTCCCTAAGTATTTTCATTATTTATTTTCCTATGAAATAAATCTACAACTGCCTTCCCAACAATGGTGTCTCCTCTTAAACATTTTCCATTACCACACAAGCTACTTTTTTTCAAACACTTTTAATCATGTATTCTATATCTTACAAGACTCTTGTACAAAAGAAAATGTCATACAGATTGGATTCCCTATATGACAAGAACAAAATAAGACTTTAGGTTTATATGATTAACCCCTGTGAATCTTCTCTCCCTACAGTTCAGTTGACATGTACTCAGTCCTAAGATGACTTCCATCTAATTAGTCATGCAGCTCTACATTAAGAAAAAAGACATTTGAAGGATTTTCCATAATTCCAAAAAAGTAGCCTACATGGCATCCATTGTAATGAATAAATAAACAATACTGATATGGCTTAATCTAATTAGAACTTTTCAGAATGGCAGTTGGGAAAGTTAATTTCCTTTGGAGGTCAAATGGCATCTTCAATGGCTTGAAATTTCCAGACCAGCCTCTGCAATTCGACTATCCTGATGGAAGTGTGCAACTTAATTTATTTGTCTTGGCTAATTAGATTCTACCTGTGACAGTAAGTGCCACTACTGCTTGTCTATAAATTAGAAATGTTAATTATATGAGAATATTCAGTGTTACCATGCTTGGAAGTCGATTACTACAGCCATGTTTTTGAAAGCATGGGCCAAAGTCACTTTGAACTGGCAGGTTCCAACTATTCTTCTGGAATATCAATGAATCTTGACTGTCCAGATCCAAAGCATTTTTTATCCCCCGGCTGAGCTCTTGATATGTTAGCCATAATTTTCTCATATTATACATCATTTTGAAAGATATGTAAGGTACAGAACATCAAAAATACAGGTCAAAACGCAGGTGTACATAAAATTATGAGCAGAAAACATAAATTTAAATTGATACCACCACTAAGAAAAAACAGAACAAATATGGAAAGGCCATAGAGATATGTTCACAATTTACAGACAATTCTAAGCTTACCATCTTAGAATGAAAAGGAGATCCTCTAAGTTTTTCTAATAGACATTGTTGTTTTCTACTCAGGATTGGTATTTTTCTCCCTTATTAACAAAACCCTATTTTATTCATGTAACTATGTAGATTAAGAGTAATTCTTGGCTGGGTGTGGTGGCTCATGTCAGTAGTCCCAGCAATTTGGGAGGCCGAGGCGGGCAGATCACGAGGCCAGGAGATTGAGACCATCTTGGCTAACAGGGTGAAACACTGTCTCTACTAAAAATACAAAAATTAGCCAGGTGTGGTGGCACGTGCCTGTAGTCCCAGCTACTCGGGAGACTGAGGCAGGAGAATCGCTTGAACCCAGGAGGCGGAGGTTGCAGTGAGCCGAGATTGTGCCACTGCACTCCAGCCTGGCAACAGAGTTAGATCCGGTCTCAAAAGCAAACAAACAAAAAACAAAAACAAACAAACAAAAGTAATTCTCATTAATCTAAGTCAGTCATGGGGGTATTGGCTAAATGTTTATTGTCCCAAAAATGTATATGTTGAAGCCTAGCATTTTCTTTGGAGGTATAGCCTTGGGGAGATGCTTAGGTTATGAGGGCAGAGTCCTCATTAACAGGATTAATGCTCTTATTAGAAGAGGCAAGAAAGCTTGACCCTGCCCTCTGCTTTCTGCCATTTGAGGACACAAGAAGAAGATGGCCATCTATAAACCAGGAAGAATGTCCTCACTAGACACCAAGTCTGCCAGAACCTTGATCTTGAACTTCCCAGGTTCCAGAACTGTAAGGAATAATTTTCTGTTGTTTAATCCATCCAGTCTATGATATTTGATATAGCAGCCTGAAATGACTAAGACACATGGTAAACTCATTTCATCTGCTAGTAGTTATTATGCTAGAGGTTGCTAGGTGAGTATCTGACCTGGTCCTGGCCAGTGAGATGGTAAGGGATACTTTGCAAAGTTGGGGGTGGAAGAATGGCATCCTCTGGAAGATGTTTCTTTGAAACTAACAAGAATACACTGAAAAAGCTTGTCATTTTTTATTCCTCTATATGTTATTGGCTAAGGATTTGACTCCTGATGCTACTGTAGCAGTGATATAATCATAACTGAGGCTAGCTTGAGAACAAGCTTGGCACTGAAGGTGGCAGAGCTGGAAAAAATGGGAAGTCATAAATGTCATGAATGCCATTGAGCTGCTGAATTAATCATACTCTAGGTCAAACTATCTCCTAACATCTGGTTAACTGAGATTATACATGTATTGTTCCTCTATTAATTGGAGATGATGTTGCAGGTAGCATTCATTGTCTATGAGGAAGAAATAGCAGTTCTTTGGGAGAAACAACGTTTCTCTAGTAATTAATGGAAATTTTTCTTAAAATCATTTACATGTACAATTTCATAGGAAAAGCAGTAAGAATTGGGATGTACCATCCCTCAAACAATATTCTTGTAGCAAATATAAAAATAGATTTCACAAGAATTTTTTTTCATTAGACTTTTAAGTTCAGGGGTACATGTGCAGGTTTGTTATACAGGTAAATTGTGTATCATGGGGGTTTGGGATACAGATTATTTGATAAGCATAGTATCCAATAGGTATTTTTTGATCCTCACTCTCCTCGTGTCCTCCACCCTCAAGTAGGTCCCAATGTCTATTGTTCTCTTCTTTGTGTCCATATGTACTCTATGTTTAGCTCCCACTTATAAGTGAGAACATGTGGCATTGGGTTTTCTGTTCCTGAGCTAGTTTGCTTAGGATAATGGCCTCCAACTCCATCCATGTTGCTGCAAAGGACATGATCTCATCGTGTTCTATGACTGTATAGTATTCCATGGTGCATATGTACCACTTTTCTTTATCCACTCTACCATTGATGGACATTTAGGTTTATTCCATGTCTTTGGTATTGTGAATAGTATTGCAATGAATATACATAAGCATGTGTATTTATGATAGAATGATTTATATTCCTTTGGGTATATACCCAATAATGGGATTGTTAGGTCAAATGGTAGTTCCATTTTTAGTTCTTTGAGAAATTGCCAAACTGATTTCCACAGTGGCTGAACTATTTTACATTTCCACCAGCAGTGTACAAGCATCCCTTCTTCTCTGTAGCCTTACTACCTACCATCTGTTTACCTTTTGACTTTGTAATAATGGCAATTCTCATTGGTGTGAGATGGTATATTATTGTGGTTTTGACTTGCAATACTCTAATGTTTAGTGATGTTGAGCATTTTTGCATATGTTTGTTTGTTACTTGTATGTCTTCTTTTGAAAAGTGTTAGGGTCTTTTGCCCACTTTTTAATATTGTTTGTTCTTTGCTTATTTGTTTAAGTTCCTTGTAGATTCTGGATATTAGATTTCTGTCAGATGCATACTTTGCATGTATCTTCTCTCATTCTGTTAAGTTGTCTATTTACTCTATTGATAGTTCTTTTGCTGTCCAGAAGCTCTTTAGTTTAATTAGAGATCATTTGCTAATTTTTGTTTTTGTTGCAATTGCTTTTGGTGTCTTTGTTATGAAATCTTTGCCAGGGCCTACATCCAGAATGGTATTTTCTAGGTTGTCTTCCAGGGTTTTTTTTAGTTTTGAGTTTTACATTTAAGTCTTTCATAAGAATTTTATGAGGACATAGCACCAAAAAGCAACTCAAAGAGAGCTAACTGTCAAGGGTAAACAACCTGGACAAATGTCTGTAGTTTTTTGCTGGTCTGAATTTATTTCAAAATAAATTCTAGTCTATCTAGAAGACTTTTCCCCAAAGAACGCATCAGAGGTTAAAATACTAATAGTAGATACTCTGGGAAAAATAAAAAGGAAGGGGAAGTGTAGCAGGAAGGGTATGGATGGAAAAAAAAAAAGGAGAAAGAATACAGAATGGTTAAATAAGTTTAAGAAATGCTGGGATGGCAATGTTAAACAATTTCTCAAAGGTTCTTAGTATGCTAATATGCATTAAGAATGTCCAAGAGGAGTACAGACCATATAGCATTTCCTACATTAATCTGACCATGGAGCCCTTTATCATATAGAATATAAAAGAAATGACATTCTATATATTCTTCTATAGAGATCACAATAAAGGAAACTCTGAGCAATTAATACACTGAATATCTTCAAAATTACCACAGGTATCATGGCTCCACATAAGGCTTTTGACAAATGTAGCCAGCCGTGCCAGGGTCACGTTTCCCATGTCCCTTCTCAAGTGCTGTCTGAGGGAGGCCTTCTGTAATTCAGACATTATTTAGGTACAGAGTGCTGTTGATATCCATTTTATGGAAAAGGAGAAGCCTGCTGGAAGCTCTGCTGGAGTTGATCATCCCACCTACTCATGGCCCTGGGCCTGGAAGACTGGCAGTAAAAGAAATTAATCAATGTTTATTACTTCTTACCCACCGTTTTACCTCCAGGGATCAATGTTTGCTCAGATTTTACTAAGGAGCAACTCGGGGTTCTGTAATTTTCTCTTCTGCAGCAAGAATAGAAGTAGTGCTAATTTATTTGTTAATATCATCTAGCAGATGAATGTTGCAAACTGGAAAATATATTCTGAAAGAAACTTCCAACAAACTATTATCATATCATTAAATGGAAAAAAAAGCCTAATTAAGTAACATACTAGGAAAGAAAAAAAAATAATTAAAAACTTATCTTTAAAATCCTAGACAAATCTGAAAATGAAATAAAAGCCTTAAATAGTCAAGCAGATAATTTAATCTAGAATGCTAACATGATTCCCTTTGTATCCCACTTAGCCTTACACTCCTTTAATGTGAGTTGATTAAAAAAGCAATCTATTATTAAATTGAGACTAGAGAGAGATTAGTTACTATGAAAATATTATAAACATGATGTTTATAGAGAGCTACAATTCCCTATCCATTTTCTTAGAAGGTTCTTTTACGAATTCATCCAAGAAAAAAATTAATCTATTGTTTTCCCTCCTCAGTTCCCCACCAAATTCTAACCTAGCTCATAGGTCAGGATTGTTTCAATTGATAAGTGTTGATAAAGCACATACTCAGTACATTCCAGATGCTGGAAGTGCAAAGATGAAGAAGACATGGTCCTTGACCTTAACAAGCTCAGAGCCTGCTAGAGACTGATGGGTACTTAACTATTTACAATCATAATGAAAACAGACAGTGGAAAATACATATTAGTAATTATTAATCTATAGCAATTGACCCAGAGGGGTTGGTTCTTATAATTTATATAACATTCACTTTGAGTAATGAAGCTAATAGTTAGACATTACATCTACAGAACACTGAGCCAACTAGCCAATTTGATCATTTGCATCAAGAAACTGTTCAAATTCAATGATTTTGATGCTCTGTCATGTGTAGTCACATTTGTCAATCAAAATAATATTCAATCTGACAAATAAACATTGTGTACTATATTTAAACCATGTGTTCTAGGAGTGGGGGTGGAATTGTAAGAGAAGATAAAGGAAGGAAGAAAGAATATAAAGTGAAAGAAGTGTCTGGGGCTTGAGAAACTTCTAAAAACAGAGGGAGAGATTAACGCGTAAGTAGTTAATTATAATAGAAGACCAAATCAAAGGGACAAAGAACACAGTAGTATGGGAACAGAACAGAAAACAAGATGGGGGAGGGGATATTGGGAAAGTTGTATAGGGTAAGTAGCATTTTGACAAAGCACTAAAAAAAGAGTATGATTTTATTACACATTAAACAGGAGAAATCTATCCATCTTCCAGCTTTACCCTTTAATCTTATATTCCTAAAACTCACCTTTGCCATTATTCTTGGAAGTCATCATTCTTGTTCCACTGACTAGGTCTTAAATTTAAGGCGCTTAGGTACTTAGAAGGTTATCAGGAAATAACTTGCTTTTAATACCAACTTTTTCCGGTTATAATGAGATATGGGGAAAATCCACTTGTCATGAGGATTATTTGACTCCAAATTTATGTCAGTTCATAGAGGCTTAAATCAGAAATTCATTCTATGTAGCTTGAAAAATAGAATACATATATCAAATGTTATAGCTAAGAAGTACACAAGCTATCATATAAACCAAATATCTTGAATTTAGAGATGTGAAAACAGAAGCCTAAAGAAGTTAAGGGAATTGCTGAAGGTCACGTTGAAATTTTTGTAGCAAATGACACTCGAAATTGGGACCATATTTGAGCAAGCTGTTTTCTCTCCATCACACCCACCTTCCTTGATTTACTTGGATTTTCCACTGGTTAAAAAATTTCCAGTCGCCGAACCACCTGGCTCTGTGAGAAGAGCTTCGTTTGGGTGCCTTTACTGACACTCTCTATCTAGGAATTATTGTTAATGTGATAAAGCAAGAGCTCATGTCTTTCACTGGAAACTTTCCACATAAATCCCAAAATGGTTTTCAATAGTACCCTTGTTGTCTTCTTTCAACCACAACTTATGTATATTTTCCTGTCAAAAGGAATACGCTTTATGCACAAATTAGCATCTGTCTTGTTCATGCTGAATCTGTGTAATCAGTGTACTAATGAAAGAAATGACTCATAATCTTTGCCTTGTGTTTTTTTCAATTTGATAAATTAAAAAGCAATGCCAAATTGCAGTTATGAAGATACAGCTGAGAAGTATGTTTAACTGCTGCAGCATCATACAGTCTTTATGGGAAGAAAAGCCGCATCTGCTTCTTCTGTTAGCTTGTTTGAGGAATGATTATACTCACGAGAGAAACACTAGTTCATGAATTCATGCAATTTTATGAACCAAACCAAACCAAACAAAAAACCAATCAGCATGTCCTTGAAAAGAAATGATTTTTAGTTTCTCCAGTCTGTGTTGTATTCTTTGAAGAGTGGGCCAGATGATCCTAATTTCAAACTATTTAGTCCATTTTCTGCTTAATTAATATGCTTAAATATTAACAGTATCCCAAGGGCTTTCTACAGAGAAGTTGCAATATTGTATCATTGGATTCCTATGTTTAGGGTTATAATTCTCATTTAATTTTACCATGCAATAAAAACACTTATGCCCTGACATTAAAGTACAGTACTGATGTGGAGAAAATTCACTGAGAGAGACATGACTTTGTAACTGTGAATAGTATTATAATTGCTTCCATAAATATTATGTCATCATTTTTATTGCTAGGGATATATCTGTAGTCCAGTGAGAGAAGGTAGATGAGCCTCTGGTAGAAAGTATAAGAAGCCAAAAAGGTACATGAACAGGCCAGAAAGATACATAAAGTTTGAAAACGTAAACACTAAACAAGTCAGAGTGTTAAAGAAATAGCAAGCTCACTTCTGAATTACCTTTAAAAAATCTAAATAAGTCTTATTCTTCATTGCTCTAATATACTACACAAGATTCAGAATTTAAAGTACATATTCAAATGGAATTACAGTTTACTATTTAAATGAGTGAATTGTGATTGTGAAAAATAATTTATTGCAATTTTAGGCAATAAAGAGTATAATATCCATATCAAAGAAGCTGGAGTTCTACTCTACTCAAAGTATAGCAGGAAAGGCAAAGACCTTTATAGAAGAATGCCAGCTAAGAAAGTTTAAAGGAATAAAATTAGAAATGGTGCAACTAGCAGTATAAAAACTGATGAAGTCAAGGATGCTAAAACTTTAGGTATCAGTTGTTGGAGAACAAGATACTACACAGTCTTAAAGTACTACCCCACATATTGTGTATAAAAGGAGAACACTGACTTCTATAATAGGGAGATTTGGGAACATCATCTTAACCAAATGTTTGCCAGCTAAGACTGTATAGAATTCATTTGTTTTGTCATTCTTAGTTTTCAAAACAAGGCTTTCCGGGATATGTGAAACAGAAAAGAAGGGCATCAGCTCTGACCCGCTGCCCAGTATACATCTGAGAAAGTAAAAGAAAAAATATCAAAGAAAGAAATAAGTAAAAGAAGAAGGAGAATGAGGAGGAGGAGCAGCGGCGGCGGAGGAAAGCAAGGATAGAGATCAATCAGGCTTACCTGGCCCTATGGAAAATGGAATTTGGATAAAACAACTATAAGATTTAGCCTCTTTTATCTACTTGTATATTTGGAGAAATACATGGAGAGTCTTTAACTGATTTGCTTCATGAAGGCCACAAAAGAACATTGAGATGGACTGAATCTTCACTATATCCTAAGAGCTATATAAAAATATTTGCATATAACTTTAGAATGATTCTATATAAAGAAATTATAAATATTAAGCTATACCTTGAAATGAATTTCTAGATCCTCCTCACTAGCTCACTAACAAAGTGATTTGGTCTACTCTGGCTAGAACAGATTTTTTTTTCCTTGCCTTATTAGCTTCCGCTCCTCAGCTTCCCATTGTCTTACACTTGCAAGCAACCTGGACTGTTAACAGTCACTTCCTTGTTCTAACTATCTATGATTACACTTGCTTCAAGATCGCTTTAACCTGCTGCTAGTTACTTACTACTGGGGAATGGCTTCTCTTCTGATATGTGTCATTCTAAAGCTCTCTGTTTCTCCATCATGTTCATGGCTAGATGCCTCATGTGTAGCTCATGCAATGGGTCTGGAGGGAATAGCCAGTCCTTTTGACTGGAAGAGTAATTGAGATCAAGTCTAGGTTGATGATTTACCTCTTTCTTAAGAATGGATTCCATCACACTCCACGTATACCTCTATTAAATATCTTTTCCAGCTGTCTCTTTCATCTTTAACATGATCATCATCCTCACCAGGACAACCCAGACAGCCTAAGTGGATTCCAGAACTTGGCAGATTCTGAGTCTGTGTGATAATAAGAAACAAACATGAGGCCAATACTTAAAATGCAACTTGCAATCTGGGTATAAGAAATTCAAAATGGTAGAGGCAAGAAAACAAGGCAGGAATAGTCCACACTTGTAAATAATGACATTTGCAAAATAATGAGAATTGTTATTTCAGTGTTTCTGAAAAGCCATTTCAACTAAAATTTTTACTTTATCCTAATTGATTTGTTCAATAACATCTTATTGAACAAAATATTCTAACAAACTGTGTATCAACTGAATAAAAACTCAACTTTTATTTGCCATGGGTAAAAGGTGTGAGTTTTCATATTCTATTATTTTAGCTGGAATTTGAAACAATAAAGTCTACCTGATTAAAAGGAGAAGAGTAAAAGCAGCTGCCCTCCATTGAGGGCTTACAGTATGCAAAGCACCACACTAATATTTTAATATATTATCTCACTTTGTCTTACAATGATATATGTGGTAACAGTAACTACTCTCACTATATAGATGTGGAAACAGGGGCATTAAAAGATTAAGTAAAATGCCCATGATGATAAACTTCTTAAGGAGCACATCTAAGCTTTACACCTGTGCTGTCTGATTCCAAAGGGCATGTTGTTAATTATAAGCTATACAAAAGCTAGAAATGGGGAGTTCAGAAAACTGGCTTCCACCTAAAGTAAATGTCCACATTTAGGCTATAGCTCTTTCACAGCACGAGGCACTTGGATATTCTTAGGTGAACCTGAGGTGCTCTCCGTTTGCCATACATCTCCCTTTATAGTCAACTCACTGGTTGAGGCAAACTGTCCAATGTGAATGATATCTTTCCATCCAGTCCAGCATGTTGCCAAGCACACCATGGGATACTGGCTAAACTGGAGGAAACTGAATTATGCAGTTAATTCCTCAGTCTGTGGACTTTCAGATAAAATGTGTTTGCCCAGAGAGCTCTGTGTTCTGTCGCTTGTTTGTTCATGCTGGAATCGGGGTGGGTGCCCTACAATGCATGCTGCAAAACAGCAGATGATGCTGTGCTGGTCACTATGGAAACCAGACTTCTGAGAGGAAAGAATCCACTCTTGGCACTGCTACATGAGTACACTTTCAACAATTGACTATCTTTCCATTGTAGGGGTCTGATTTCCCAACATTTCTTGAACAAACCCAGTTTTAAAACTCAATTGTCCAGCGTGTGCTTAATGTGCAGTTTTAAAGCATGTTTGGTGTATTTTTAACTGCTTGTATAGCAGAATAATGGGTATCTAAAGATGACTATCTCTTAATTCTAGAACCATCTAGAATCCATCTATATAGATATATATATCTATATATCTATATGGATGTATAGATATATCTGTGATACAGAATATGCTATTGTGTTCCCAAGCTATTGGGGAGCATTTTACAACTCATAATAGAAAGTCAGGAAGACTCATGTTAGTAATTAGTATATCTCAAAGTATTAAAATTAAGCTAATATTAAATTTTTCTGTTATCCAATAAACAATTTTTGAGTGCCCATCACATTTAAGACTCTGTCATATGTGATGGAGTATAAACATATGTTTCTTCTATTTCTTGAGGAATTAATAATTCCTCAAAAAATAATAATCTATAAGAGGATACACACACACGCATGCGCATCTATATTACAAGGTAGAAGGTGGTAAGAGATATAAAAATACAGATAAAGAGCGACAATGGCAAAGAGAGGCTACAATGCATGAACAACTATACTGGCTACACGTAGCCATATTTCAAGGACCATTTCTAATCATCACTCTGCAGATATATACAATATATTCCCTATTTTAAGATTAAGAAAATCAGACTCAGAAAAGTGAATTACTCAAGGCCTATTGGCTAGGTTTTGATGCTGACAAATTGCTTATGGAAAAAAACAACAACAAAGGCTTGTTTTGTTTGGATAACCCCAGGTCTGAGGTATGTACCTGGTACTAATTCTCAGTGTTTTACATCCTTATAAAAATGTATGAGGTAAGTTGTTCTTATTATTTTATTCTCATGTTCCAGGTGAGGAAACAGAGGCACAGAGAGGTTAAGTATCCTCCCCATAGCCACACACCTAGTGAGTTAAACCCAGGCATCCTGACTCTAGAGTCCATTGCTTAACTAGTATTCACACAAATGCTTCTCTAGCAATTGCTCTCTCAATGAATACTGAAGGTTTTCTTATAAACCTGTTTTAAACTGAAGCTTAATACACTGCCTGACAGGAAACCGTAGAACTTGTTGTTTTTATAGATGTGAATTAATAGGATTCTATTTTCTTTGGGGAGTGTTCAAACAGAAAATAATCTTTAGTGAAGTAGTAAAGAATAATTTTTATATTTGTGACAAGCACCTGAGGCTGGGTGTGCCTCCTGCTGTAACTTCAGTGGAAAGATCTCACGGCTTAAGCCATTTATTCTAAAGTTCCTGAGGGTTAGAGAACTCTCTCATGAATTTTCTTGGTGTTGTATAAATATTACATGAAACTGGTTGCATGCTTTAATTATAACCTATTAAACAAAGCCATTTTCCATGTGCTTCTTCCTTTTTTCATTTGGCTCTTACATTCCTCTGAATTGCCCTCCAGAAACATCTCCAGAGAACTGGACAGTTGACTAAATGACAGAATAGGTGAAGAAAAATTTGCAGAGAGAAATTCTCCAGGTGTCTATCTCTCCACTTCAGAGCAGTATTATTTTCATCTGTTTGCATTTCCCAGCCTTGTTAGGTGTCACAGTGTTTTTGGCAAAGTAATAATAGAATTTTTCTGGAGGAACTGGGGAAAAGGAACACATACAGCAATTTGTGATGAGCTGTTTTTCAGTGAAGTGTGACAATGGCTTAGCCCTACCTTTTTGTAAGCCCAGACTCATATTGGGGATTTGGCATGAGGTTGTTTCACAATTATTTCTTTTCTTAGAATGGGTAGATATTCAAATATTTTGTTCTCAGCTTAATCTAAAGTTTTGTGCTGGAAGCTGTGAGTCTTCCTCTCAACTTCTCATTTGCTATGAAACAATAAAATGGAGATGGTAAGCCACTACATTTGGGTAGAATGAGAACAGGTGCATAATCACCTATGGGCTAGCCTCTTGGCACCCATATTCTATCTAATCCTCCAGTAATCTCAATTTGTAGGTAAGGAAATTTAAACTCATAGCAATTCAGAAATTTGCCCAAGTTCACACTGGCAGTGATCAAAGTCCCATCAATCTGATTTATCTTAAAATGCAAACACATTCAAAAGCTATACAAAAATATTATCTTTCTTTATACACTATACTGTAAGTTTTTTTTCTATTAAAAAGTTGTTTTTAATATAAATCACTGTCCCCTATGTGATCCGTCGTTCACAGAAATATTGTTGTATGGCTCATGGCTTTTACCTATCTGAGGAAGAATTGTTGGTAAACTGCTAAATACATCAAGCTGCAGAGATATCCTTAGCAGTTATCTTTGTAGTACCACATGAAAAGTAATTTAAGAATACTACAAAGAAGAAATTGTGTTACCTGTGCTCATGCCTAGGGGTTCATGCCAGAAACACGAGACCATAGGCAAAAGGTAACAAGACAAATTTCCACTGGCAATTAGGGGTAGACTGTCTGGGTTCGTACTGATTCAGGCATTTGGGTAGAAGTAGACCTGGAGATTGACAGTTCCCAGAATCTGCAACATAGTGGAGGGTGAGGGGAGCAAGGCTGAATCACAAGGATGCAGCAGCCCCTGCCACAGAAACGCAGCATATTTTCTCGAGGTTCCACCATCCCACCCCCCACCCCACACACACACAAAAGAAAATTAAAATATATATATATTTTAAAGTGCCATCTTCCTGAGGACTGTCACAATTTATATTCTAAGTAGTTCATAGTTCTGCTTATTTTACTAAATTCTAATAAACCTTAGAAAATTACTTTCTTATTAAAGAATTATTTTTCCAGAATTCTTATCAAGCTAATACTAAAATTAAAAAGTAACAGTGACATATTTCTCTGATGAATTAAGAAATTAACTGGTGCTGGGCCTGGTGGGGCAATCCTGTAATGGCAACTACTCCAGTGGCTGAGGTTGGAGGATCAATGAGCCTGAGAGTTCTAGGCTAGCCTGGGCAACATAGCAAGACACCATCTCTATTTTTTAAAAAAGAAAAAAAAATTCACTAGTTTGAGATCTCAAAGACTTGAGCAAGCAAGATATCAAAAAATAACTGAACAAACAAATCTTGATAACCAGCTTATCACTACAGACCAAAGTAAAGTTGAGGTTGCTAGGACTATCATTTGTGCTTTAGAAGTTTTCTGAAAATAAGAAAGGAAAGAAAAAAAAAATCAGGATTCATTATAACATTTCTACTTAGCTTTGGAAGCACCCCTGAGAGTACTAAAGGCATCTTCTTAAAAACACAGATTTTAAGGCACATCCTCAAAGATTCTGATTTCAATAGGCCTAGGTTTGAGGCCAGGGATCTATATTTTTAATAAGATCCCAGGTGATTCTGAGACAGGCAGTTTTCAGAGCACATGTTGAGGAATGTTGGCCCCCACCCTCAACTCTGGCTATACATTGAATCAACTGGGGAGCTTTTAAAATCTCAAATGGCCAAGAGCCACTGATGAAGGGATTTGCAAAGTGTTGAGAAGGTTATGAACATTAAATGCATTTTAAAACTTTATGAGAGGATTTTGAAGCATTGGGAATCTTGAAATGGATTCTACAACACTTAGATTTCAGTTATTAGAGAGGTGTATTAAACATAAATTTTAGACAATCAGATATTATGACATGCTCTACTTTTAATTTTACTAAAACAAGAAACAGAGTAAACTCCACAGACTATTCTTGAAAAAGATAATAAAGTCAGGTTTTATGAGAAGTTCCTCACTAAAATACAAAATAAATAATAAATAAATGTTACTGCTTTCCCGGTAGTCTCTTTGTACAATTAAGACGAAATTTTTTATTGTTGTTTTTGAGTTATGTGTACCTGAGTTTGAAACCGTGAAAAGGTTTTAATTGTGAGAACAAGTATTTATGCCTCTTTTCTAGTATTACAATTAGTGATTTGTTTACTTAATTATTTTAGCGACTTATATTGAGAAGGCTTAACTCTTCGAGGTTCAAACCTACTTCATTAAGAGTCATCTTTTAGATAATCCATAAAACATTGACAAGTAATTTTTACAAATTATAAAAATTGGTTCTACCACTATCAGTTGTTCCAAAGGCTAATGACAGGTTTATCATTTCTCTCCAAGTTTCATTAGGCAGATATTGTCAGAAAGGTATTTACCATCAGTGACACTTTTACAAAATCAATAGTGGTAATGAGGAACTGCTTTCTTTTGGAAATGGAAGTAAAATATGGCTGTCATTTTATTTGTCACATGCCTTGAATCAGTGATCTGGGTCTTTCTGAACTAGCCAGCTGTGTTATTGGTCATCCACAGGCAGGCAGAGAATGTGGTAAATGATAGCAAGCTACCCAGATTAAGGTGATGGACAAGTAGGTAAGAATTTCAGGATGCTTCTAGAAAACAATAAAGTCAATGACCACAGGATAGCAAAAGGGTTAGTTGAAGTAGGACATGTTGAGTGGTAAAAAATAAAGTTTTGGCAGCCACATGTCACTTTATCTTTATTTTCAAAAATAAATTTAAAGATAGAGCATTTGAATATGTAGGACAGTGAATCCACTAAAAGGATTTGGAATTGAAACTAGTTATTCCTATATTTAATTGCTCCATAAAGCCCCAAATGTTTCTGGCTTGACTTTGATTTGCACTAATCTAGGTCCCTCTAGCTTTGCTCAGTGAATTTAAGATCATGACTTATTAAATAAAAACCTGGAAGGAACTTAAAGTAACTTAAAGGAAATGATAAATCTCAACTGGGTAGGCATTTACCTACATATTTATAAGCTCAAAACAGAAAGCATGTATTTTCATATTCAGTGATTTCAAATCACTTTCTCATTAAAAAGCAAAAACAAAACAAAAAATGTTGCACTTAGAGGGAATTGTCTTGATTGGTTTGGAGCCTTATTGTATCTGGGTCCTCTAGAATGCAAGGTAGGAACTTTATCTTTTTACAGCTTTCTTATTGTTGTTCTAAGATTTACTACCTCATAGTAGGCACTCAATAATTACTTGCTGAACGGATGAATGTTTATCTACAGATAAACAGATTCTAATGACAAGATTTACTATATTTTAACTATATACTGCCTTTTCTGTCAAAAAGGGGAAAAACTATATATATATATATATATATATATATATATATATATATATACACACACACATATATATATATCTCAAGTGAAAAGAAAGACAGATTGCAAACTAAGAAAAAAGTATGTGTAGAAAGGCCCTGATAGAAAAAATTTAAAGATCTGCACAGAAGAAAAAGGAAAAATCACAGTTTATATAATAGTTTAGTTGTTAATAGTCATAACGACATAAACACTACACATTGATCTAATCAAAATTACAATATGACAATTAGAAGAATGAGCAATTGAGAAAGATATTTGTTTGTGGTGCAGAGATATCATTTTTCATCTTCAGTGATAGCAAAGCAATCAATAAAGCCTAAAACTGAAAGTTCAAGAAGTAGTAACGTAAGCATGAAATTTAAAACGTGAAAATTAGTCTCAAAATAATCAGCTAAAAGAAACAAAAGTAGTTGGCTGTGAGGAGTGGAGAATAGATGGACTGCTGGTTTTCTGTTTCTTTGTTTGTTTGTTTGATAATAAAAGTTCCAGAAGCTCTTCAGAAAGCTAGAATTACAAGGGTGGGGACCTCATGATGGGATTAACACTTTTATAAAAAGAGACACCAAAGAGCGCTCTCTCTCCTATTCCCTCTTCCTCCCACTCCCTCTTTCTCTCCCTTTCTCTCTGTCTGTCTGCCATGTGAGGACACAGGCAAGAGACAGAAATCTGTAAAACAGGAAAAGAGCCTCACCAGAACGTGACCATCCAGGCATCCTGATCTCAGACTTCCAGCTTTCAGAACTGTGAGAAAATAAGTTGCTGTTTTGAAGTCACTCAGACTATGGTAGTTTTTATAGCAGCCCGAGGTGACTACGACATCCATTTACTAGGACACTCTAAATTTTCTAGGACTCAACCACGGTATTTCAGATGATATCTTTACTATATCTATTACAAATCTGTAAATCCTGAAATGAACTTGTTTGGAAACAATGGTCCTATTGTAGATTTCCCGGTATCTCTCTAAGGGTGGTGTCTTACTCTGATAGATGAACTAATAGTAGCTATCTTTCTAAATTTACTCTGCTCATGGACATACCTCATTTTTCAGTTTATGGTGAGAAAGTAAATTGTTTATTAAAAACAATCAAAGTTAATTGCAAACAGTTTTGCAAAATTCAATAGAATTTTTTAACATTGTTTTCATGTACAGGAACAATATTATAATCCAGTTATATATTGGAAATTTTCATTGCTGTATTTTCAAACAATTTTACACTCAAAAATGCTCAGAGATCCTGTTTTTAAGTAAACACATGGATATTTCAGTTTAATATACATATTTAATTTCAAGCAGTATGTCAGTAGGAATGTGTCATGACTAGTGCCTCAGCATTGATGAAAACATTTATCTTGGTATTATTAGTGGAACTGGTGAGGGAACCTAGGGAGCTGATCTGAGTTAATGTTTATGAGCAGAAATGTGTTAAAAGGAGAGGGAAGAATTTCCAAAGGAAATTGGGGAAAATGGATTTGTCCCCTGGACTGGCCCAGGATATTTTGCTGGAGAGAGAAACTGGAAGCAGAGGTTGACAAAAGAGTTTCCTGAGGGTTATGGAAGTTGAGAGGAGCAAGCTGTACTGCTTTGATGCCCAATGACAAAACATAACCCACAGAGAGGGCATTTTCCCAATTCAGTGCCCCTGTTCCCATTCACACCACAAGCCTCCTATTTCAAGCACCTGTGGCCCTCTGCCTGAGGCCCTTCTCTAGGTGCAAGAACATGCTCTGAGTATTGGAGTGTCAACACCACCAGGGGCCGCCTTCAACCAGTAAGAGATGAAAGTTGGTAAAAAATCTTCTAACCTTCTTGAAACTCAATTGTGACAATTTGAGGTATGTTCTCTGGGGTCCCAGAGTCCCACATCAGGATTGAGCCCCAGCCACCCACGGTGGCAACCTGCCCTTTAGTACATTCTCTTGGCTTCCTTTTTATCTGTTTCACTTCATACACTCCCCTTCCCTATCAATGCCTCCTAGGATCCCCTCTCAAAAAACTACTCAGTCTATGGGAAACAGTCAAATCCTAATCTATGGGACTTAAACTCACCAGCTATAATTCATGCTACACTCAACCTCCAGAGAGACTCTTTTGAAACAAAAAAATTGCACACATGATCTGTCCCTAACCTACCTGCTTCCCCTCACATCACCATCAGTCATTACTCTCCAGTCAGATTGGTTTCTTTTCTGTTTCTCAGACAGCATCATGTCTTCTTTGGGGTAAATTATAAGAAGTATCCCTGAAAAGTTCACTATTGTGTGTAATGTAAAAGTGTGACTAAGTGGTAAAATGTTGGAGGTCAATTGCTGTGGTTTGAGTGTGTCCCCAAAAAGCATACGTTGGAAACTTAATTCCCGGTGCAACAGGATTGTGAAGTGGAGCCTGATGAGAAGTGATTAAACCATTAGGGATCTGTCCTCATGAATGGATTATAGCTGTTGTCATAGGAGTGGGCTTGTTATTATAAAAGGACAAGTTTGACCCCCTTTTCTCTCTTTCTCTTCGCCTTTTGTCATGGGATGACACAGCAAGAAGGTCCTCAACAGGTGCCAGCCCTTTAATCTTGAACTTTCCAGACTCATGAGCCATAACAAATAAATTTCTGTTCATTATAAATTACTCAGTCAGTGTTGTTCTGTTATAGCAGCACAAAATGAACTAAGGCACCAAAAAATAGCATTCCTCTTTAAACCCAGGACCTGATTAACTGTGAGAAAGACAGAAGCATTTGATGGTTGGACGTTAACATTTCAGCTTTCCACTGATGGAGCTGATGAGAGGAGGAGCTTGACCCAGTGGCAAAATGGGTTTTCTGTGGCTTCATCTTTAATTGAAAAATTTACCAGCTGAGTCACAGCCAAAGATGGGCAACAGCGGTCTATTCCCCAATCCCCAGAGGCTGAGCTGAACCCTGAAACTTTCTCTAAAGCCACAGAGAATTCAGACTTCCAGCAGGTAGGTTGGCTCCAGAAATTACAACAATAGAAGGGGCTGAGCTATACACATTTCTTCTCCCAAATTATTCAGTCAGGTGACTTCTCTACATTTAGAAGCAGTGAAAGGAGTGGGAAAGAACCTTCTAGTGTAGCACTTTGGCTTTCTGTCCTGAAGAGGGGAATGAACAATCCTTTATATCTGGAAAACATGGGCCGGGTGCAATGGCTAACACCTGTAATCCCAGAACTATGGGGACTGAGGCGGGCAGATCACTGAGGTCAGGAGTTAGAGACCAGCCTGGCCAGCATGGTGAAACCTTGTCTCTACTAAAAATAGAAAAATTAGCCAGGTGTGGGGATGGGTGCTTGTAATCCCAACTACCCAGGAGGCTGAGGCAGGAGAATCACTTGAACCTGGGAGGTGGAGGTTGCAGTGAGCAGAGATAGAGCCGCTGCACTCCAGCCTGGGCAACAGAGCAAGACTCCATCTCAAAAAAGAAAGGAAAGAAAGGAAGGAAGGGAAGAAGGGAGGAAGGGAGGAAGAGAGGAAGGGAACACAAGGGAGGGTTTCTTTTTCCTAAAATGTAGGATGCTGCTTACTATGTACACATGATGCTTTTGCTGAGACTCCGTAGGAGAAATCTCAGATTTCATGCTAAAAATAACTATAATATTTACCAGTTAATTTGTTCTTATGGCTTTTTTTAGACTGTTAGGTGTTGTAGTCTGAATGTGTTCCCCAAAATTCATGTATTGTAATTTAATCACCAACGTGATAGTATTGAGAAGTGGGACATTTAGGAGGTGATTAAGTCATGAGAACAGAAAAAGAGACTGAAGGGAGTGTCTCAGTCCATTTTCCCCTTTTGCCTTCCTGTCCTTTCTGCCATGTGAGGACACAGCATTTGTTCTCTCCAGAGGGCACAGCCACAAGGCACCATCAGAAGCAGACAGCATCCCTCACCGGGCACTGAATCTTCTGGCAGTTTGATCTTGGACTTCCCAGCCTCCAGACCTGTGAGAAATACATTTCTATTATTTACAAATTACCTAGTCTAAGATAATTTGTTATAGTGTCAGGAACTAAGACAAGATTTGTTGTCTCCTGCCATCAAGCTTTATTAAGGTATAATTGGCAAGAAAAATTGTATATATTTAGGATGCACAACATAATGTGTTGATATGCCTATACACTGTGAAATGACTACCACAATCAAGCTAATTAGCATATCCATCACCTCCCATAATTACCATTTTTTGGTGATGAGAATGTTTAAGATCCACTCTGTTAGCAAATTTCAAGTATACAAGATTATTAACTATAATGACCAAGCTGTACATTAGATAAGCAGAACTTATTCTTGCATAACTGAAACTTTGTACCTGTTGACTAATATCTTCCCATTTTTCCCACTCCTCGACCCCAGGAACTCACCATTCTTTTCTCTGCTTTTATGAGATTTACATAGAGCTTTTTGTAGTCCCCCCACCCCAAATTAGCTATTAAAAATGCAGAACTAAATTTGTGGTTCACTTCTACTAAAGCAGATAGGAAAATAGGGTAGGTATGTTGAGTAGTAACTGTAGCACTGGATCTTATTTTTCCTACTCTAATTTCTACCTCTGATACATAGAGTTTTAACTTATTTCATTCTTATAGAAGTGTAGGTATTTTAGGTATTTTTATGTGTACCTCATATTCATTTCTGAAAAGTCTGGTTATAAGAAGCATTTTCTTTCTTTCTTTTTTTTTTTTTTTTGAGATGGAGTCTCGCTCTGTTGCCCAGGCTGGAGTGCAGTGGCGTGCAAACTCCGCCTCTCGGGTTCACGCCATTCTCCTGCCTCAGCCTCCCGAGTAGCTGGGACTACAGGCGCCTGCCACCACGCCGGGCTAATTTTTTGTGTTTTTAGTAGAGACGGGGTTTCAACGTGTTAGCCAGGATGGTCTTGATCTCCTGACCTCGTGATCCACCCTCCTCGGCCTCCCAAAGTCCTGGGATTACAGGCATGAGCCACCGTGCCCGGCCATAAGAAGTATTTTTTAAATTAATACTATAATTATAATTTTAGCAGGTTCATAATATCCATTCATTTTACTAGGTTTCTAAACCATTTCTGTATTATCTATTTCTTAGGTTGTTTCCCATGTTTCACTGATATATGTCAAACTGCAATCTTCTTTATGTAGACAGCTTTTTTTTTCTTTAGCATTATGTCTCTAAGAATAATTCCTATGTGTTGGATAACTGGAGTCAATGAATATGAGAAGTTTTCTGGCTTTTATATATTTTTCCACATTGCTGTCATAAAACTTGTAACAAATTATTATTACCAGTCATGGATCATGTTACCATTTTCAACAAAACTTTTCCAGCCTCAGGTATAAATGTTAAAAATGTTTGCTAGTTTAATAAGTAAAAAAATGACAATTTTTTTTGGCTAACATATTATTACTCCAAAATTTTGCTGATTAGTTGTATTTCCCATTATATAAAATGAATGTTAACACATTGACTTATATATTTGCTTTAAAAATTTTGGGTTTTTAATACAATTTATTATTTTTTTCTCCTAGTATTCCTTATATGTCAAAATGTGTTAAAAGTTCATTCTTTAGAATTGAAACCTAATTAGTTATATTTTGGCAGGTTTCCAATTACACACACACATATATGTTTATTCCAATTACACACACAAACACACTTTTAACCCAATCTTCTTAAAGTTTGTTTCCTTAGAGAGTCTCACTCTGTCACCCCAGCTAGAGTGTAGTGGTGCCATCATAGCTCACTGCTCACTGTAAGTTCAAACTTCTGAGCTGAAGTGAGCCTCCTGCTTCAGCCTCCCCAGTAACTGGGACTACAGGTAAGAGCCACCATGCTCAGCCTTTTTTTTTTTTTTTTTTTTTTTTTTTTTTTAGTGGAGACAGGGTCTTGCTTGTTGCCCAGGCTGGTCTCAGACTCCTGGCCTCAAGCAAAGTCCTGGGTTTACAGGCATGATCCACCATGTCTGGCCTAAAGTTTATCTTGATGTATGGCATAAAGTTTAGGGGGATTATCTTTCTATTTTGACTAATTAGAGATGTTTGATAGAAAAAAAAATAGAATTTTTCTATGTTTATTTTTTCTTTATTTTATTTTCCATTATGGCCTAGGCTGTTGAATATTTACTAAATATTAGGCAGACATTTCCAATTATATGTAAAGTATTAAAAGATGGTAAGTTGTCAAAGGAAAAATTATTAAAGATGTGTAGTATTATTGCAAGAGATCAGTTGAAACTATTTTACTGAATGTTGTACTTATTTTTACCATGGCTTAGTACTATGAGCCACATTCTATCAACTTCACATCTACTCATTTGGAGTAGTGATGCTGGTTTCTGCTGTCAGGAAGTTTATAGTGTAGAATATTCACTTAAATCTGTGAATCACATGGTATAATGTGTATGCCTGCACTACTGAGCAAAGGAAACTCATACTCAGCTGCTTTGTGTTATTCTAGGGTGAAACAAAACAAAATAAAACAAAAGGCAAGGAAATAAAAGGCATTTTTTTCCAGATCTATTTGAATTATTCTCAGCTCCAGTGGAAAAAAAAAATTCTTTGATATCAACTATAACATAAGACATGACTTCTTATTTTAGGAGTTCTGTTGGTAGTGGAACCAAATATTATAGAATGATAATATGATGTCAGTGTCAATTGGATAACTGAGAAGGAACAAGGCAGGAGGGGATCAAGTAAAAGGTGTGAATGTCCTGAAAGACTTTTGTATAGGAAACTCTCAACAGTTGCCACATCAAACCATTTAGTGTTTGGGACAGGGAATTTATCCACTTACAAAATGGAGTTTATGTTTACACAAATGAGATAATACCTTTCCCTACGACCTATCAACAGTTTTAATTTCATAATTAGGCTTTTGATTAACAGTTTTGAATAATTTATAACCAAGAGTAGTTAATGTGGCCATACCACCAAGTCTCATTCATTTGCTCAAAATTAATAATTTTTTTAAATTATGGTAATCATCTCAGTGTTTTTGTATATCAAATAATCACTTTGTATGCCTTAAATATATACATTTTTATTTGTTAATTACATCTCAGTAAAGTTGAAAAAATATTTTCTGCTAGGTAATCTTGGAAATACCAACTTCATCTATTCTATGGATGCATTTCTAAAAAGAGATAGAAGCTACTAGTGAGTTGGTAAATTTACGTTTGTTTGAAGGTTTTTATTAATAGGAAATATCATTGGCTTATTAAATCAAATATAGGATTCAGTATTGTCCATTAATATTCCTTTAGGATTTACAATTCGCTTGGAAGAATAGAGCAGAACCACAGAAAAAGTCATATGAATTAAACTCTAAGGTCATGAATAGCTCCAACATCCTACAAAATTTCAATATGTACAGTTCATTTAGAATGAAGAAGCTTACTTGCTCCATTGGGGACACGTAACTATAACATTAATAGCCATATTATTCTTTTTCATTGTGAAGATCTAAGGAGAATAATTTATCTGGTTTCTCTCACTCATAAGGGAGCATCACAAAGTTCCTTATAAAATAATTATTAAGTACCTAAAACTGTACTTAGAATTAGCATCCAAGAGTTCAAGTAATCTAAAAAGTTTTGTAACACTCCTGATTTTCCGCCATTATAATTGTTATGTACTTATAATATGTGTGAGGAAAGCTGAGAAAGATAGGACAATTTTCAAATTTAAGATAATTAAAATTGAAAAATAATAACCTTAAACAGATTCTGATACTTGGAACTACTAGTTGGCTCCTGAATTTAATAATACTTTGAAGACATGTTGATCAAACTCCTAACTGAGTTTCAGTTGGTAGAAATAAGTTTTGAGATCTACTGCACAGCATGGTGACTATAGTTAATAATAAGGTATTACATACTTCAAAATTGAGAAAAGAATAAATTTCAAATGTTTTCATTACAGGAAATTAACATGTGAAGTGATCGATATGTTAATTCACTTGATTTAATTATTTTGCAATGTATACATATATCAAAATGTCATATTGTACCCTACAAATATATACTATACAATTTTTATTTGTAAATTACAAAAAACATTTAAATGCCCAAATTAGAGAAAAGATTTTTAAGATAATTACAGTAAACAAAATTTAAGAAGCTTTTTAAAGATACCATGCTAATGGTTATAGGTGAAAATGAGGTTGCCAAGTTGACTAAACATTACCAGGAGGGCAAATACTTGTAGCTTATTGATTTGTTCCAACTTTTGTCTAGCCCTGCCTATTAACACAGCTTTCCATCATGGAGTGAAACAAAACTAAATGAAAACATATGAAACAAATCATAAGTTTCAATGACTAGACAGCAGAATAACAACTATTTTAAAAATGTTTTCCTAGATTCTGACCCAAAGCAAATATCTGAGTGCTATAAATACAATTCTACACTAACTATAAACCTTTTCCTTTAAGGATATGCCAAATATTTTAGAATCATAAATAGATGCCATACTATGAAGTACAAGAGCATTTTCAAAATTTATTCATTGATATGCATTGGTTTTCATTAAGTATGTTATGTAAATATTATTTCAGAATATTTTGTAGAAACTCAAGCCTAAAACATAACTCTACTGGTTTTACCAAGGACTTCCATATGCTTAGGCCTCTCAGTCAATCACTACTAGTTAAATCAATCTGGCACAGCTGTTTTTTATTAAGTTAAATTTTTGCTATCACAAAATATTTCATCAGTATGGCTAGAGTAATGGCGAGAATTTAATGACATACTAACCCCAGGGATTGTGTGATATCAAAACAAGCCTCCAAAAGTCTTATCTGCATGAAGAATCTCTAATATTTTTGGTTAAATGGTAAAAAGCAACTTGAAACCAGAAGTTAGACATTAGGTACCTAGGTAACTCAGGATTAACATTCTTAAATAAATGTCTTAGGCTCTGACGAGGAGGAATGGGATGGGATATTGTACATACCTAACAGGTAGGAAATATTCTTAGGGTAGGAAAAAATCAAAATCTATTGGATAAAAGCTTAGAGTATCAATAGAGACATGTTTAGTATTTCCCATGATACTGTCCTTGGACATGTTCCAATTGCTTCAAGACAGTTGGCTATAAGAAATTTTAAAAAGGTAAATATTATTTTAGGAATATCTGTACAGCTGCATCAAAGAGACTCAACAATAATTCAATAATTTAGATTCATTAGTAAGAAGACAAAAACTTATCCCTCTTTCAATTAACAGTCTAAGGTGAGCATCCCAGACAATGAATGGCTCTACTCCAAATGATCATTCAGGAACGCGGCTTTCTTCTGCTTCTCTGAGAAGTCTCTAGGGCAATGGTTTGTTTTTTGTTTGTTTGTTTTTTTAATTATACTTTAAGTTCTAGGGTACATGTGCATAACTTGCAGGTTTGTTACATATGTATACTTGTGCCATGTTGGTGTGCTGCACCCATCAACTCGTCGGCACCCATCAACTCGTCATTTACATCAGGTATAACTCCTAATGCAATCCCTCCCCGCTTCCCCCTCCTCCCTCTCCATGATAGGCCCCGGTGTGTGATGTTCCCCTTCCCGAGTCCAAGTGATCTCATTGTTCAGTTCCCACCTATCAGTGAGAACATGCGGTGTTTGGTTTTCTGTTCTTGCGATAGTTTGCTGAGAATGATGGTTTCCAGCTGCGTCCATGTCCCTACAAAGGACACAAACTCATCCTTTTTTATGGCTGCATAGTATTCCATGGTGTATATGTGCCACATTTTCTTAATCCAGTCTGTCACTGATGGACATTTGGGTTGATTCCAAGTCTTTGCTATTGTGAATAGTGCCGCAATAAACATACCTATGCATGTGTCTTTATAGCAGCATGATTTATAATGCTTTGGGTATATACCCAGTAATGGGATGGCTGGGTCATATGGTACATCTAGTTCTAGATCCTTGAGGAATCGCCATGCTGTTTTCCATAACGGTTGAACCAGTTTACAATCCCACCAACAGTGTAAAAGTGTTCCCATTTCTCCACATCCTCTCCAGCACCTGTTGTTTCTTGACTTTTTAATGATTGCCATTCTAACTGGTGTGAAATGGTATCTCACTGTGGTTTTGATTTGCATTTCTCTGATGGCCAGTGATGATGAGCATTTTTTCATGTGTCTGTCAGCTGTATGAATGTCGTCTTTTGAGAAATGTCTGTTCATATCCTTTGCCCACTTTTTGATGGGGTTGTTTGTTTTTTTCTTGTATATTTGTTTGAGTTCTTTGTAGGTTCTGGATATTAGCCCTTTGTCAGATGAGTAGATTGCAAAAATTTTCTCCCATTCTGTAGGTTGCCTGTTCACTCTGATGGTAGTTTCTTTTACTGTGCAGAAGCTCTTTAGTTTAATTAGATCCCATTTGTCAATTTTGGCTTTTGTTGCCGTTGCTTTTGGTGTTTTAGACAAGAAGCCCTTGCCTATGCCTATGTCCTGAATGGTATTACCTAGGTTTTCTTCTAGGATTTTTATGGTATTAGGTCTAACATTTAAGTCTCTAATCCATCTTGAATTAATTTTCGTATAAGGAGTAAGGAAAGGATCCAGTTTCAGCTTTCTACTTATGGCTAGCCAATTTTCCCAGCACCATTTATTAAATAGGGAATCCTTTCCCCATTTCTTGTTTTTGTCAGGTTTGTCAAAGATCAGATGGCTGTAGATGTGTGGTATTATTTCTGAGGACTCTGTTCTGTTCCATTGGTCTATATCTCTGTTTTGGTACCAGTACCATGCTGTTTTGGTTACTGTAGCCTTGTAGTGTAGTTTGAAGTCAGGTAGCATGATGCCTCCAGCTTTGTTCTTTTGACTTAGGATTGTCTTGGCAATGTGGGCTCTTTTGTGGTTCCATATGAACTTTAAAGCAGTTTTTTCCAATTCTGTGAAGAAACTCATTGGTAGCTTGATAGGGATGGCATTGAATCTATAAATTACCTTGGGCAGTATGGCCATTTTCACGATACTGATTCTTCCTATCCATGAGCATGGAATGTTCTTCCATTTATTTGTGTCCTCTTTTATTTCACTGAGCAGTGGTTTGTAGTTCTCCTTGAAGAGGTCCTTTACATCCCTTGTAAGTTGGATTCCTAGGTATTTTATTCTCTTTGAAGCAATTGTGAATTGAAGTTCATTCATGATTTGGCTCTCTGTCTGTTACTGGTGTATAAGAATGTTTGTGATTTTTGCACATTTATTTTGTATCCTGAGACTTTGCTGAAGTTGCTTATCAGCTTAAGGAGATTTTGGGCTGAGACAATGGGGTTTTCTAAATACACAACCATGTCATCTGCAAACAGGGACAATTTGACTTCTTCTTTTCCTAACTGAATACCCTTTATTTCTTTCTCTTGCCTGATTGTAGGGCAATGGTTTTTAAAGTGTGTTCCATAGAGCCTTTGAGGATTCCAAGACTTTGCAGGGAGATTGTGAGGTCAGAACTATTTCTATAATAATATTATTAATATTAATATTAATTTATGTTAATACTAGCAACAAATACTCAGTAATACTATTCATAGTAATGTTACTAAAATTAACACATTATTTGCCTTTTCCCCAGTGATGACATTAACTCTGATAATGTAATAAAAGGCAGTGACAACAAACTGCAGTAGGAATCATTGTCATCTTCACCACCACACACTGACAGTTTTGTAAAAAAAAAAAAAAATTATATCAGAATTTCTTTGATGAAGCATTGAATATTATGCATTTTATTAAAAATTTTACCTTTGAGTATCTGTGTTTTTAATATTCTAGTTGACAAAATTGGAAATACAGATCCTTTCTCAAGGGAGGAGCAAGACGGCCAAATAATATCCTACACTGTTTGTTTCCCCTACAAGAAGATCAAATTTTTACAACTAACTCCACAGAAAAAGTACCATCACAAGAATAAGATATCAGGTGAGCAATCGGAGTATCTGGCTTTAACTTCATATTACTAAAAAAGGCACTGAAACGGGTAGGAGAGACAGTTTTGAATTGCCAATGCCACCCCTCCCCCATCTCCCAGCAGCAGCCATGTGACATGGAAAATCTGTACTCTTGGGAGAGGGAAAGCACAGTGATTTAGGGACTTTACATTGGACTCAGCGCTGCCCTGTCACAGCAGAAAGCAGAACCAGGCCATATCCAGCTGATGCTTGCTTATGGAGGTAGCATTTGGACCAGTGCTAGCCAGAAGGGAATTGCCCATCCCAGTGGTTAGAGCTTCAGTTCTAGCAAGCATCACCACTGCAGGTTAATGTGGTTTGGAGCCCTAAATGAACATTAGGGATAGTCTAGGCCACAAGGACTGCAATTCCTAGGCAAATCCTAGGACTGAGCTGGGCTCAGAGACAGTGGCCTGGGTGGAGGGGGGCACATGGCCTACTGAAACATCAGACAGAGCAGGCAATAGAGTGCTTGTGCCACCCCTCCTCATCCCCCAGCAGCAGCCACAAGGCATGGAGAAATCTGTGCACTTGAGAGAAGAGGAGGGCAGCAATTGTGAGACATCATATTCAACTCAGTGCTGCTCTGTTACAGAGGAGAGCAAGGCTGTGTTGGGTCCAGCTGTCATCTGTGCACAGAGGGAGCATTTGGACCAGACCTAACCAGGGGGGAATCACTCATCCCAGCAGCCATAACTTGAATTTCTTGGCAAGCCTTGCTACAGTGAGCTAAAGTGCTCCACAGTCCTAGGTAAACTTGAAAGGCAGTCTAGGACACAAGGACTCAAGCTCCTAGGCAACTCCTGGTGCTGGGCTGGGTTTAGAGACAGGGGACTAGGGTGGCACATGACCTAGGGAGACACCAGATAGGGTGTCTAAGGGAGTAATTGTGTCACCCCTTCCCCAACCTTAGGCAGCCCAGTTCACAGCAACAAAAGTGACTGCTTCCTTCTGCTTCAGGAGAGGAGAGTGAAGAGTAAAGAGGACTTTGTCATGTATCTTGGATACCAGCTCAGTCTAAGCAGGATAGGGAACCAGGCAGAGTCTTGAACATCTATTTCAGGACCTAACTCACGAAAGACATTTCTAGACATCCCCTGGACCAAAAGAGAAACTGCCTTGAAGGAAAGGACCCAGTCCTGGCAGGATTCATCACCTGCTGACTAAAGAACCCTTGGGCCCTGAATAACCACCAGTGATACCCAGGCAGTATGCCATAGGCTTTGAGCTCAGAGCTGTGGTGTCTTTGTTGAAAACCTCCTTCTGACTGAGAAAAGCAGGGGGAAAAGTAAAAGGGAATATGTCTTGTAACTTAGGTACCAGCTTGGCCACAGTGGGGTAAAGCACCAAGCAGGCTCTTGGAGTCCCCAAGTCTAGGCCTAGGCTATTGGTCAGCATTCCTGGACCTGCCCTGGGCCAGAGGGCAGCCTGCTGCCCAGAAGGATGAGTCCCACATCTAACAGCATTCACCACAGGCTGACTGACAAGCCCTTGGGCTTTTAATCAGAGATGGTCTGGCAGAAAACCCCCATGGGCCAGTGGTGGTGGTGGACACAGGGAGAGACTTTCCTGCCTGCAGTAAAGGGAGAGAAGAATAGGAATAATATGTTGTTGTCTGAGTGCCAGCTTACCCACAGTAGAATATAACATCAGTAAATTTCTAAGGTTTTCTACTCCAGTCCCTAGCTCCCAACAGCATCTCTGGACCCAGTCAGGGATGGGGAGAACTCATAACCCTGAAGGGAAAGACACATATCTGGCTGGCTTTGCCAGTTGCTAATGGTAGAGACCTAAAGCCTGAGTGAACATGGGTAGTAGACAGACAGTTGCTACAGCAAGCCTTGGGTGAGGCCCAGTGCAGTACTGGCTTCAGGTATAAATCAGCACAGTCCCAGTGGTGGTGGCCACCAGGGTGCTTGTGGCCCTTCGTCCCCAGTTCCATGTGACTCAGCACAGAGAGAGAAACTTCATTTGTTTAAAGAAAGTAAGGGAAAAGAACGAGACTGTATGCCTGTTAATCCAGATAATTCTTCTAGAACTTATCCCAGACCACCAAGGCATTTCCTCTATGAGTTTGCAAGAACCACAGCATTATTGGGTTTTGGGCCCAAGTTCCCCAAGTACCTGGAAAACCTTCCCACGAATGACAGGCACAAAAAAGCCCAGACTGCAAAAACTACAAAAAAATGCCTAACTCTTCACTGCTCTGACACCAAAAGACATCTACAATCATCCAGGAAAATATGACCTCTGTAAACAAACTAAGCTACCAGGGACCAATACTGGAGAAAAAGAGATATATGATCTTTCAGACAAGAATTCAAAATGCCTGTGTTAAGGAAACACAAGTAAATTCAAGGTAACACAAAGAAGGAATTTAGAATTCTATCTGATAAACATAACAAAGGCACTGAAATTATTAAAAAGAAGCAAGCAAAAATTATCAAATTGAAAAATGCAATTGACATACTGAAGAATACATCAGAGTTGCTTAATAGGATAATTGATCAAGCAGAAGAATTAGTGAACTTGCAGACAAGCTATTTGAAAATACACAATCAAAGGAGATAAAAGAAAAAGGAATTAAAAAGAATGAAGTATGCCTGTAAGATCTAGAAAATAGCCTCAAAAGGGCAAATCTAAGAGTTCATGGCCTTAAAGAGGAAGCAGAGAGAGAGACTGGGGTACAAAGTTTATACGAAGGTATAATATCAGAGAACTTCCCAAGTCTAGAGAAAGATATCAATATCTAAGTACAAAAAGGTTATAGAACATCAAGCAGATATAACCCAAAGAAGACTATTTCAAGTCATTCAAACTGCCAGTGATCAAAGATGAAGAAAGGATCCTAAAAGCACCAAGAGAAAAGGAACATAACATATAATAGAGCTCCAATATATCTGGCTGCAGACTTTACAGTGGAAACCTTGCAGGCCAGGAAAGAGTAGCAAGACATATTTAAAGTGCTGAAGGAAAAAAATCTTTTACCCTACAATAGTATAGCCAGTGAAAATATCTTTCAAACATAAAGGAGAAATAAAGGCATTACCAGACAAACAAAAACTGAGAGATTTTATCAACTCTAGATCTGTTCTACAAGAAATGTTAAAGGAAGTTTCTAATATAAAAAAAGGGACATTAATGAGCAAGAAGAAATCATTTGAAGCTATAAAACTCACTGGTAATAGCACACAGAAAAACACAGAATATTATAGCACTGTAAGTGTGGTGTGTAAACTACTCTTAAGTAGAAAGACTAAATAATGAACCAATCAAAAATAATAACTACAACAAGTTTTCAAGACATACACAGTACAATAAGACATAAATAGAAAAAACAAAAAGTTAAAAAGGGGTAGGACAAAAGCGTAGAGTTTTCATCAGTTTTTTTTTTTTTTTAATTATACTTTAAATTCTGGGGTACAAGTGCAGAATGTGCAGTTTTGTTACATAGGTATACACATGCCATGGTAGTTTGTTGCACCCATCAACCTGTCACCTACATTAGGTATTTCTCCTAATGTTATCTCTCCCCTAACTGCACACCCCGACAGGTCCCGATGTGTGATGTTCCCTTCCCTGTGTCCATGTGCTCTCATTGTTCAACTTCCACTTGTGAGTGAGAACATGTGGTATTTGGTTTTCTGTCCTTGTGTTAGTTTGCTGAGAATGATGGTTTCCAGTGTCATTCATGTCCCTGCAAAGGACATGAACTCATCATTTTTTATGGCTGCATAATATTCCATAGTGTATATGTGCCACATTTTGTTTATCCAGTCTATTATTGATGGGCATTTGGGTTGGTTCCAAGTCTTTGCTATTGTGAATAGTGCCTCAATAAACATACATGTGCATGTGTCTTTATAGTACAGTGATTTATAATCCTTTGGGTAAATACCCAGTAATGGGATTGCTGGGTCAAATGGTATTTCTGATTCTAGATCCTTGAGGAATCACCCCACTGTCTTCCACAATGATTGAACTAATTTACACTCCCACCAACAGTGTAAAAGCATTCCTATTTCTCCACATCCTATCCAGCATCTGTTGTTTTTTCCCTTTTTAATAACTGCCATTCTAACAGGTATGAGAAGGTATCTCAATGTAGTTTCGATTTGCATTTCTATAATGACCAGTGACGATGAGTTTTTTTTCATACATTTGTTGGCTGCATAAATTTCTTCTTCTGAGAACTGTCTGTTATATCCTTTGCCCACTTTTTGATGGGGTTGTTTGCTTTTTTTTTCCTTGTAAATTTATTTAAGTTCTTTGTAGATTCTGGATATTAGCCCTTTGTTAGATGGATAGATTGCAAAATTTTTCTCCCATTCTATAGGTTGCCTGTTCACTCTCATAGTTTCTTTTGCTGTGCAGAAACTGTTTAGTTTTATTAGAGCCCATTTGTCAATTTTGGCTTTTTTTTGCCATTGCTTTTGGTGTTTCAGTCATGAAGTCTTTGCTCATGCCTATGTCCTGAATGGTATTGCCTAGGTTTTCTTCTAGGGTTTTTATGGTTTTAGGTCTTATGTTTAAGTCTTTAATCCATCTTGAATTAATTTTTGTATAAGGTGTAAGGAAGGGGTCCAGTTTCTGTTTTCTGCATATGGCTAGCCAGTTTTCCCAACACTGTTTGTTAAATAGTGAATCCTTTCGCCATTGCTTGTTTTTGTCAGGTTTGTCAAAGATCAGATGGTTGTAGATGTGTGGTGTTACTTCTGAGGTTTCTCTTCTGTTCTATTGGTCTATATATCCATTTTGGTACCAGTATCATGCTGTTTTGGTTACTGTATCCTTGTAGTATAGTTTGAAGTCAGGTAGTGTGATGCCTCTAGCTTTGTTCTTTCTGCTTAGGATTGTCTTGGCTATATGGGCTCTTTTTTGGTCCCATATGAAATTTAAAGTAGTTTTTTTCCAATTCTGTGAAGAAAGTCAATGGTAGCTTGATGGGGATAGCATTGAATCTATAAATTACTTTGGGCAGTATGGCCATTTTCACTATACTGATTTTTCCTACCCATGAGTATGGAATCTTTTTCCATTTATTTGTGTCCTCTCTTATTTCCTTGAACAGTGGTTTGTGGTTCTCCTTGAACAGGTCCTTCACATCCCTTGTAAGTTGTATTCCTAGTTATTTTATTCTCTTTGTAGCAATTGTGAATGAGAGTTCACTCATGATTTGGCTCTCTGTTTGTCTGTTATTGGTGTGTAGGAATGCTTGTGATTTTGGCACATTGAGTTTTGTATCCTGAGACTTTGCTGAAGTTGCTTATCAGCTTAAGGAGATTTGGGGCTGAGACGATGGGGTTTTCTAAATATACAATCATGTCATCTGCAAACAGAGACAATTTGACTTCCTCTTCGCCTATTTGAATACCGTTTATTTCTTTCTCTTGCCTGATTGCCCTGGCCAGAACTTCCAACACTATGTTGAATAGGAGTGGTGAGAGAGGGCATCCTTGTCTTGTGCCGGTTTTCAAAGGGAATCCTTCCAGTTTTTGCCCATTCAGTATGATATTGGCTTTGGGTTTGTCATAAATAGCTCTTCTGATTTTGAGATACGTTCCATCAATACCTAGTTTATTGAGAGTTTTTAGCATGAAGGGGTGCTGAATTTTGTTGAAGACCTTTTCTGCATCTATTGAGATAATCATGCGGTTTTTGTCATTGGTTCTGTTTATGTGATGGATTATATTTATTGATTATGTGAGGATTATATTTATTGAACCAGCCTTGCATCCCAGGTATGAAGGTGACTTGATAGTGGTGGATAAGCTTTTTGATGTGCTGGTGGATTCGGTTTGCCAGTATTTTATTGAGGATTTTTGCATTGATGTTCATCAGGTCTATTGGCCTGAAATTTTCTTTTCTGGTTGTGTCTCTGCCAGGTTTTGATATCAGGATGATGCTGGCCTTATAAAGTGAGTTAGGGAAGATTCCTTCTTTTTCTATTGTTTGGAATAGTTTCAGAAGGAATGGTACCAGGTCCTCTTTGGTACAATTTTTCTGGTAGAACTTGACTGTGAATCCATCTCGTCATGGACTTTTTTTGGTTGGTAGGCTATTAATTATTGCCTCCATTTCAGAACTTGTTATTGGTCTATTCAGGGATTTCACTTCTTCCTGGTTTAGATTTGGGAGGGTGTAAATGTCCAGGAATTTATCATTTCTTCTGTATTTTCTAGTTTATTTGCATATAGGTGTTTATAGTATTCTCTGATGGTAGTTTGTATTTCTGTGGGATCAGTGGTGATATCCCCTTTATCATTTTTTATTGTGTCTATTTGATTCTTCTATCTTTTCTTATTTATTAGACTGGCTAGTGGTCTATCTGTTTTGTTGATCTTTTTAAAAAAAAAAACATCTCCTGCATTCACTGATTTTTTTGAAGGGTTTTTCCTGTCTCCATATCCTTCAATTCTGCTCTGATCTTAGTTATTTCTCATCTTCTGCTAGCTTTTGAATTGGTTGGCTCTTGCTTCTCTAGTTCTTTTACTTGTGATGTCAGGGTGTCAGTTTTAGATCTTTCCTACTTTGTCTTATGAGCATTTAGTGCTATTACTATCCCTCTAAACACATTTAAAATGAGTCCCCGAGATTCTGGCATGTTGTGTCTTTGTTCTGTTTGGTTTCAAAGAACATCTTTATTTCTGCCTTCATTTCATTATTTACCCAGTAGTCATTCAGGAGCAGATTGTTCAGTTTCTGTTTCCATGTAGTTGTGTGGTTTTGAGTGAGTTTCTTAATCCTGAGTTCTAATTTGATTGCACTGTGGTCTGAAAGACTGTTTGTTATGATTTCCATTCTTTTGCATTTGCTGAGGAGTGTTTTATTTCTAATTATGGGGTCAATTTTAGAGTAAGTGTGAAAAGGTGCTGAGAAGAATGTATATTCTGTTGATTTGGGGTGGAGGGTTCTGCAGTTGTCTATTAGATCTGCTTGATCCAGAGCTGAGTTCATGTCCTGAATATCCTTGGTGATTTTTTGTCTCATTGATCTAATATTGACGGTGGGGTGTTAAAGTCTCCCACTATTATTGTGTGGGAGTCTAGGTCTCTTTGTAGGTCTCTAATAACTTGCTTTATGAATCTGGGTGCTCCTGTATTGTGTGCATGTATATTTAGGATAGTTAGCTCTTCTTGTCACATTGATCCCTTTACCCTTATGTAATGGCCTTCTTTATCTCTTTTGTTCTTTGTTGATTTACAGTATGTTTTATCAGAGACTACAATTGCAACCTGTGCTTTTTTTTTTTTTTCCTTTCGATTTGCTTGGTAAATATTCCTCCATCCCTTTATTTTGAGCCTATGTGTGTCTTTGCAATGTGAAATGGGTCTCCTGAATACAGAACACCTTGACTCTTTATCCAATTTGCCGGTCTGTGTCTTTTAACTGGGGCATTTAGCCCGTTTACATTTAAGGTTAATATTGCTATGTGTGAATTTGATCCTGTCATTATGATGCTAGCTGGTTATTTTGCCCATTAGTTGATGCAGTTTCTTCATAGTGTTGATGGTCTTTCAATTTGGTATGTTTTTACAGTGGCTGGTACCGGTTGTTCCTTTCCATGTTTAATGCTTCCTTCAGGAGCTCTTGTAAGGAAGGCCTGGTGGTGACAGAATCTCTCAGCATTTGCTTGTCTGTAAAGGATTTTATTTCTCCTTCACTTATGAAGCTTAGTTTGGCTGGATATGAAATTCTGGATTAAAAATTCTTTTATTTAAGAATGTTGAATATTGGCCCCCACTCTCTTCTGGCTTGCAGGGTTTCTGCAGAGAGATCTTCTGTTAGTCAGATTGGCTTCCCTTGGTGGGTAACCTGACCTTTCTCTCTGGCTGCCCTTAACATTTTTTCCTTCATTTCAACCTTGGTGAATGTGACAATTATGTGTCTTGAAGTTGCTCTTCTCGAGGAGTATCTTAGTGGTGTTCTCTGTATTTCCTGAATTTGAATGTTGGCCTGTCTTGCTAGGTTGGGAATGTTTTTCTGGATAATATCCTGAAGTGTGTTTTCCAACTTGGTTCCATTCTCCTCGTCACTTTCAGGTACACCAATCAAATGTAGATTTGGTCTTTTCACTTAGTCTTATATTTCTTGGAGGCTTTGTTCATGCCTTTCTTTTTTTTCTAATCTTGTCCTTTCACTTTATTTCATTAAGTTAATCTTCAGTCTCTGATATCCTTTCTTCTGCTTGATCGACTCAGCTATTTATACTTGTGTATGCTTCATGAAGTTCTCATGCTGTGTTTTTCAGCTCCATCAGGTCACTTATGTTCGTCTCTAAACTGGCTATTCTAGTTAGTAATACTTCTAACATTTTTCAAGGTTCTTAGCTTCCTTGCATTGGGGTAGAACATGCTCCTTCAACTCGAAGGAGTTTGTTATTACCCACCTTCTGAAGCCTACTTCTGTCAATTCATCAAACTCATTCTCTGTCCAGTGTTGTTCCCTTGATGGCAAAGAGTTGTGATCCTTTGGAGGAGAAGAGGAGTTCTGGTTTTTGGAATTTTCAGCCTTCTGCACTGGTTTCTCCCCATCTTCATGCATTTATCTACCTTTGGTCTTTGATGTTGGTGACCTTCTGATGGGGTCTCTGAGTGGACATCCTTTTTGTTGACGTTGATGCTATCCCTTTCTGTTTGTTAGTTTTCCTTCTAACAGTCAGGCCCCTCTGCTGCAGGTCTGCTGGAGTTTGCCAGAGGTCCACTCCAGAGCCTGTTTGCCTGGGTATCACCAGCAGAGGCTGCAGAAAAGCAAAGATTGCTGTCTGTTCCTTCCTCTGGAAGCTGTGTCTCAGTGGGGCACCTGCCAGATGCCAGCCAGAGCTCTCCTTATGAGATGTCCGTTGGCCCCTACTGGGTGGTGTCTCACAGTCAGGATACATGGGGGTGGGGGACTCACTTGAGGAGGCAGTCTGACCCTTAGCAGAACTCAAACGCTGTCCTGAGAGATCTGCTGCTCTCTTCAGAGCCATCAGGCAGGGGCATTTAAGTCTGCTGAAGCTGTGCCCACAGCTGCCCCTTCTCCCAGGTGCTCTGTCCCAGGGAGATGGGGGTTTTATCTATAAGACCCTGACTGGGGCTGCTGCCTTTTTTCCAAAGATGCCATGCCCAGAGAGGAGGAATCTAGAGAGGCAGTCTGGTCACAGTGGCCTTGCTGAGCTGTGGTGGACTCCACCAAGTTTGAACTTCCCAGCAGCTCTGTTTACACTGTGAGGGTAAAACTGCCTACTCAAGCCTCAGCAGTGGCAGACGCCCCTTCCCCCACCAAGCTTGAGTGTCCCAGGTTGACCTCAAATTGCTGTGCTGGCAGCGAGAATTTCAAGCCAGTGGATCTTAGATTGCTGGGCTCCTTGGGGGTGGGACCCACCAAGCCAGACCACTTGGCTCCCTGGCTTCAGCCCCCTTTCCAGGGGAGTGAATGGTTTTGTCTCGCTGGCATTCCAGGTGCCACTGGAGTATGGAAAAAAACTGCAGCTAGCTGAGTGTCTGCCACCCACTTTTGGCTTGAAACCCAGGGCCCTTGTGGCATAGGCACTGGAGGGAATCTCCTCATCTGTGGGTTGTGAAGATCATGGGAAAAGCACAGTATCTGGCTGGAGTGCACCATTCCTCACAGCACAGTCCCTCACGGCTTCTCTTGGGTAGGGGAGAGAAGTCCCTGACCCCTTGTGCTTCCCAGGTGAGGCAACACCTCACCCTGCTTCAGCTTTCCCTCTGTGGGCTGCACTCATTTTCCAAATTCCCAATGAGATGAACCAGGTACCTCAGGAAATGCAGAAACCACCCACCTTCTGCATCGATCTCACTGGGAGCTGCAGACCAGAGCTGCTCCTATTCAGCCATCTTGCCAGCCCCCTAGTTTTCTTTTTGCTTTACTTGTTTGCTTATGCAATCAGTGTTAAGTTGTCATCAGTTCAAAATATTGGGTTAAAAAAATAGTATTTGCAAGCATCATGGTAACTTCAAATTGGAAAACATACCACAGATATAAACAAACTAAAAAGCAAGAAGTTAAATCATACTACCAGAGAAAATCATCTTCACTAAAAGGAAGACAAGAAGAAAGGGAAGAAGGAAGCAAAGATTACAAAGCACCTAGAAAACTAATAAAAAATGGCAGAAGTAAGTCTTTTCTTATCAACAATAACACTCAATGTAAATGGACTAAACTTTCCAATTAGAAGACATTGGCTGGCTGAATGGATAAAAAAGCAAGAACCAGTGATCTGTTCCTTACAAGAGACTCACTTCACCTATAAAGACACACATAGAGTAAAAAATGGATAGAAAAAAGATATTGAATGCCAGTGGAAACTAAAAAGGAGCAGGAGTCTCTATACTTATATCAGAAAAAATAGATTTCAAGACAAAAATGGTAACAGACAAAGAAGGTCATTATATAACAATAAAGGGGTCAATTTAGCAAGAGGATTTAACAGTTGTAAATATATATGCAACCAATGGTGGAGCACCCAGATATATAAATCAGATATTATTAGAGCTAAAGAAAGAGACAGATCTTAATAGCTGGAGACAATAACACCCTACTATCAGTGTTGGACAGATCTTCCAGACAGAAAATCAACAAAGAAACATCAGATTTAATCTGCGCTATACACTGTAGACCAAAAGGCTCTCATAGATACATAGAGAACATTTTATCCAAGTATTACAGAATACACACTCTTTTCTTCAGCACCTGGATCATCCTCAGGGATAGACCATATGTTAGGTCACAAAAGAACTCATAAAATATTCAAAAATTGAAATAATATCAAGTATCTTCTCTGAACACAATGGAATAAAACTAAAAATCAGTAACAACAGGAATTTTGGAAACCATAACAAACACATGGAAATTAAACAGCTTGTTCCTGAATGACCAGTGAGGTCAATGAAAAAATTTAGAAGGAAATTGAAAACTTCCTTGAAACAAATAATAATGAAAACATAACACAGCAAAACCTATGTGACAGCAAAAGCAGCACTAAATGGGAAGTTCATAGTATGAGTGGCCACATCAAAAAAGAAGAAAACCTTCAAATGAATAATCTAATAATGTATCTTAAACAACTAGAAAAGCAAGAGCAAAGCAAACCCAAAATTAGTGGAAAAAAGAAATCTAAAGATCAGAGTCGAAATAAATCAAATTGAAATGAAGAAAACAATACAAAAGATCAACAAAACAAAAAAGTTCATTTTTTGAAAAGATAAATAAAATTAACAAACCTTTAGCCAGACTTAGAAAAAGAAAAGACCCAATAAATAAAATCAGAGATGAAAAAAGACACATTATGACTGATATTGCAGAAATTCAAAGGATCATTAATGGCTTCTATTAGCAACCATATGTCAACAAATTGGAAAATCTGAAAGAAATGGATAAATTTCTAGACACATATGACCTATTAATATTGAACCATGAAGAAATCCTAAACCTGAACAAACCAGTAACAAGTAACTAGATCAAAGTCATAGTAATAAGTACCCCACTTAAGAAAAGTCTGGGACCAGATAGCTTCAAAGAAATATACTGATTCAATGAATGTACAGTGAATATACCAAAGAAATATACTGATTCAATGCAATCCTTATCAAATACCAATGACATTCCTCATGGAAAAAAAAAATCCTACAATTTCCATGGAACCACATAAGACCAAGAAGAGTCAAAGCTAACCTGAGCAAAAATAACAAAACTGGAAGAATTGCTTTACCTTATTTCAAATTATACTACAGAGCTATAATAACCAAAACAACATGGTAATGGCATAAAAACAGACACGTAGGCCAATGGAACATAATAGAGAACCCAGAAACAAATCTATACATCTAAAGTCAAACTCATTTTTGACAAAGGTGCCAATAACATACATTGGAGGAAAAGACAATCTTTTCAACAAATGGTGCTTGGGATATTGGTTACCCATCTGCAGAAGAATGAAGCTAGACCCCTGTCTCTTACCATATGCAAAAATTAAATCAAACTGGATTAAAGACTTAAATATAGGACTCCAAGCTATGAACCTATTGTAAGAAAACATTGAATAAACTCTCCAGGACATTGGTCTTGGCAAAAATTTCTTGAGTAATATTCTACAAGCATAGGCAACCAAAGCAAAAATGGACAAATGGGATTACGTCAAGTCAAAAACCTTCTGCACAGCAAAGGAAACTATCAACAAAGTAAAGAGACACCACACAGAATGAAAGAAAATATTTGCAAACTACTCCTCTGACACGGATTAACAACCAGAATATATAAGGAGCTCAAACAACTCTGTAAGACAAAATATAATAATCTCTCTCTCTCTTTTTTTTTTTTTTCTTTGAGATGGAGTTTTGCTCTTGTTGCCCAGGCTGCAGTGCAATAGTGCAATCTTGGCTCACCACAACCTCCATATCCTGGGTTCAAGTGATTCTCCTGCCTCAGCCTCCCGAGTAGATGGGACTACAGGCACATGCCACTATGCCCAGCTAATTTTGTAGTTTTTGTAGAAATAGGGTTTCACCATGTTGGCCAGGCTTGTCTTGAACTCCTGAACTCAGGTGATCTGCCTGCCTTGGCCTCCCAAAGTGCTGGGATTACAGGTGTGAGCCACCATGCCTGGCCTTAATAATCCAATTTTTAAATGGGCAAAAGATGTGAATAGAGATTTCTCAAAAGAAGACACACAAATAGCAAACAGGTATATGAACAGGTGTTCAACATCATATATCATCGGAAAAAAGGAACATTGAAACTACAATGAAATATCATCTCACTTCAGTTAAAATGGCTTTTATCCAACAGATAGGCAATAACAAATGCTGATGAGGATATGGAGAAAAAGGAACATTCATACACTATTGGTGGGAATGTAAATTAGTACTACCACCATGGAGAATAGTTCCCAAAAAACTAAAAATAGAGCTACCACATGATCCAGCAATCTCACTGCGACACATATACCCAAAAGAAAGGAAATCAGTATATCGAAAAATACCTGCATTCCCATGTTTGTTGCAGCACCGTTCACAATAGCCAAGATTAAGAAGTCACCTAAGTGTCCACCAACAGATTACTGGATAAAGAAAGTGTGGTACATACACACAATGGGGTACTATGCAGCCATAAAGAAGAATGAGAACTGGAGGTCATTATGTTAAGTGGAAATAAGTCAGGCATGTGAAGACAAACTTCACAAGTTCTCTTTTTCTGTGGAAGCTAAACATCAAAACAACTAAACCTATGGAGATATAGAACAGAAGGATGGCTACCAGAGGCTGGGCAGTATAGTGGGGGCATGAGAGGGAAGTGGGGATGGTCAATGTGTACAAAATAAAAACAGCCAGGAAGAATTAATAAGACCTAGTATTTGATAGCACAACTGGGTGACTATAGTCAATAATTTAGTTGTACATTTAAAAATAACTAATTTTTTTAAATTTAAAATTTATTTAAAAATAAATTTTGTTGGGGGATAAAATATCAGGGGAACCTGCCCCAATATTTCAACATAGGTTCCTTCTATTTTCCATAAGTGTCAGCTGGCTGAGAAATAAAGAGAAAGAGTACAAAGAGAGGAATTTTACAGCTGGGCTTCCAGGGGTGACATCACATATTGGTAGGACTGTGATGCCCACCTGAGCCTCAAACCACGAAGATTTTCATTAAGGGTTTCAAAAGGGGAGGGGGTATAAAACAGGGAGTAGGTACAAAGATCACATGCTTCAAAAGGCAAAAAGCAGTACTACTAATAAGAGTCTAACTAAGATCACATGCTTCTGAGGGAACAGGACAAAGGGAAAAAGCAGAACCACTGATAAGGGTCCAACAAAGGTCACAAGACAAAGGGCAAAAGCAGAACTACTGATAAGAGTCTATGTTCAGCAGTGCACGTATTGTCTTGATAAACATCTTGAACAACAGAAAACAGGGTTCGAGAGCAGAGAACCAGTCTGACCACAAATTTACCAGGGTGGAGTTTTTCCCCACCCTAGTAAGTCTGAGGGTTCTGCAGGAGACCAGGGCATATCTCAGTTCTTATCTCAACTGCATAAGACAGACATTCCCAGAGCAGCTGTTTATAGACCTCCCCCCAGCAATGCATTCCTTTCCCAGCATATTAATATTCCTTGCTAGGAAAAGAATTTAGTGATATCTCTCCTACTTGCATGTCCATTTATAGGCTCCCTGCAAGAAGAAAAATATGACTCTTTTTGCCCAACCCCACAGGCAGTCATCCTTTGTTCCCTAAAAATTGCTGTTATTCTGTTCTTTTTCAAGGTGCACTGATTTCATATTGTTCAAACACACATGTCTTACAATCAATTTGTACAGTTAACACAATTATCACAGTGGTCCTGAGGTGAGGTATATCCTCAGTTTACTAAGATAACAGGATTAAGAGATTAAATTAAAGACAGGCATAAGAAATTATAAAAGTATTATTTGGGAACTGATAAATGTCCATGAAATCTTCACAATTTATGTTCCTCTGCCACGGCTCCAGCCAGTCCCTCCATTCAGGGTCCCTGACTTCCCGCAACAGATAAATGCATGAGGGAATGGATACATTTTCCATGAGGCAATTATTATACATTACATGCCTGTACCAGGATATCTTGTTTACCCCATTAATATATACATCTACTATGTACCTACAAAAGTAAAAAATAAAAATTCAAATTTAAAAATTTTTCAAACATTTAAAATGATAAGTATATATAAGCACTTATCTTGTTTACTGACGTATGATGACTATCTCATGGAATAGTACTCCTGAGATTATTTAAGTTGCAAGATGAACCGGCTACATTTTTATAGAATGACATTTTAACGGAAAGAATGATTGACACACCATGGTTATTAGTACTTGAATACTGGTCAACAATTACTTGAAAATTAGTAAAGTGAGTGTGTCATTTTAAGGAAAACAACTGACAACATTTGATGCCAATAATAACATTCAAGCTTTCAAGCAAAAAATTAGAATTTTGGAAAACATGTATTCACCACTTGTTAGTCATAACAGCTATATGATACTTAAAAATGTTTTTGATGAGAGTGGTGCTGATATTAATGACTGTGGTAATTTTTTGATATTATGTAATTTTAAAATGTCAATATTAAGATATTTGCCTAACTCAGGGAAGCAATATTTTCTTTTTTAATTTTTAAGTTCAGGGTACATGTGCAGGGTTGTTATAGATGACTTGTGTCATAGGGGTTTGTTGTACAAATTATTTCATCACTTAGGTATTAAGTCTAGTACCCATTCGTTATATTTCCTGATCCTCTCCCTCCTCTCACCTTCCATCCTCTGGTAGGCCCCAGTGTTCATTGTTTCTCTCTATGTGTCCATGTGCTCCCATCATTTTATTGCCACTTATAAATAAGAACACACAGTATTTGGTTTTCTGTTCCTGCTTTAGTTTGCTAAATATACTGGCCTCCAGCTCCATCCATGTTTCTGCAAATAATGTTATTTCATTCTTTTTCATAATATTCCCTGGTGTATATGTACCACATTTTCTTTGTTCAGTCTAGGATTGATGGCATTTAAGTTGATTCTATGTCTTTGCTCTTGTGAATAGTGCTGCAGCGAACATATGTGTGCATGTATCTTTGTAACAGAATGATTTATATTCCTTTGGGTATATACCCAGTAATGGGATTGCTGCATCAAATGGTAATTCTGTTTTTATGTCTTTGAGGAATCTCCACACGTTTTTCCACAATGGTTGAACTAATTTACATTTTCACCAACAGTGTATAAGTATTCCTTTTTATCTGCAATCTTGCCAGCACCTGTTATTTTTTGACTTTTTAATAATAGTCATTCTGACTAGTGTGAGATGGCATCAAATGATCAGTGATGTTGAGCTTTTTTCATATGGTTTTTGGCTGCAAGTATGTCTTCTTTTGAAAACTGTCTATTCACGTCCTTTGCCCACTTTTTAATGGGGTTGTTTTTCTCTTGTAAATTTGTTTAGGTTTCTTTTTTTTTTTATCTCTTTTTTTTTTTTATACTTTAAGTTCTAGGGTACATGTGCATAACATGCAGGTTTGTTACATATGTATACTTATAGATGCTGAATATTAAATCTTTGTCAAATGCATAGTTTGCAAAAATTTTCTCCCCTTCTGTATGTTGTCTGCTTTCTCTGTTGATAGTTCCTTTTGCTGTACAGAATCTCTTTAGTTTAATTAGATCCCATTTGTCAATTCTTGCTTTTTTTGCAATTGAAACAACATTTTCTTAACAGTTATCTTTTTAAAAAAGCATTTTTTAACATCATGGGGAAAAATCTATTCAAAGACTGATGGATTTTAACACAAGGAAATATGAAAAGTTTATTGACATGGTTTGAGAATATACAATTTAACTAATTTTTAACCAACTACCACTTGTTGAGCATTGATAAAAAAATTTAAAAAGAGCATCCACAACTATCTAAAAGACTAAAAAACACGCTTGTTTTTTCCAAATGCATATTTGTGTGAACCTGGATTTTTTTACATTTATACTTCAGCCAAAACAATATATCACAATGAATAGGGTATAGATACAGACAGGAAAATACAAGTTTTCTTTTAAAAGGAAGACATTAAAGAGATTTGTAAAAATATAAAATAATATCACACTTCTCAATGTTTTTGCTTTACAAATATAGTTATTTTCATAAAATAATTTTTATAAAAATATATATTTGATAAAACTATATAAATAAAATAGGTTTATCATTGTTATTTTTAAATGAACTATAAATATTTTTTAGTTTCTGAGTTTTAATTTCCAATATGATAAATGTGAATAGATATAACCTACATAAGCAAAACTCGGGGTCCTTGGCAATTTGTAAAATATAAAGGGGTTATAAGAACCAAATGTTTGAGAACTGCTACCCTATGGTGTGTTCTCATCTGCAGAGTTGAAGCTGGACCCATATTCCAGTTAATGGGAAGGGGAAAAAGCATGGAAAAGGGCATGTGTGAGGCTGGTACTGGAATTGGTACACTTCCCTTGGACTCACATTCTAAGAGTGAGAACTTAGCCTCCTACCCACAACTGACTCCAAAAGGAGCTAAAAATTCTAATGCTCAGCAGGGTAGCCATGGCCTGGCTATAATTCTAATATTGTGGAAGTCCTGGGGAATAGATTTTGGTGGACAACTAGCAGCCTCCAAAGTGGCCTTTAACCTGGCATCACTAGTCATCAGGGAATTGCACATCAAAACCACAATGAGATATCACCTCACACCTATTGGGATGTCTATTATGAAAACAAAAGAGATACCAAGTGTTGGCAAGGGTATGGAGAAAAGGGAAGCCTTGTACAGTATTGATAGAAATATATATTGGTACCACCATTATGGAAAACAGCAGGGAGGTTCTTTAAAAAGTTAAAAATTGAACTACCATATGGTCCAGCAATCTCACTTCTGGGTACATATTCAAACGAAATAAAACCATTATCTTGAAGAGCTCTGTTCACTCCCATGTTCATTGCCACATTATTTACACTAGCCAAGATATGGAAACAACATACATGCCCACTGATAGATGAGTGAATAAGAAAAATGTGGTACAAATACACATATGTGTGTGTCTGTGTGTGTGTGTAAGGAAATATTATTCAGCCATAAAAAAGGAAATTCTGCTGCTTGCAACAACATGGATGAACCTGGAGGACATTATGCTAAGTGAAATAAGCCAGTACTGAAAGAAAAATACTGTATGGTCTCATTTATATGTGGAATCTACAACAGTCAAACTCACAGAAGCAGTGTATAATGATGGCGGTTTATTTGCAGTAACTAACAACAACTAGAAATTAAAATTTTATAAATGTTGTCTATAACAGCAACAAAAATATGAAATACTTAAGAATTTATCCCTCTGAAGTGTGCAGGGCCTATCAACCGAAAACTACAAAACATTGCTGAGAAAAAAGCAAAGAAGACATGAAAAAAATAGGAAGATATATTTTGCTGCAGGGTTGGAAAACTCAATACTATTAAGATGTCAATTGTTTCTGAATTAATCTATAGATAAAACACCATCTTGGTCAAAATGCCAGCACACATTTTTTATAGCAAAAAGAAAATTACAAAATAAAATTTTACTTATTGTTAAATTTTGAAAATGTAAAGGATCTAAAATAGTCAAAAACAACTTGGAAAAAGATGAACAAAGTTGGAGGGTTAACACTATCTGATTTCAAAGCTTATTGTGAAGCTACAGTAATTACAACAGTATGATATTGAAATGAAGAGAGAAAAATAGGTCAGTGGAACATAATGGAAATTCCAGAAATAGGCCCACACTTGTCAACCAACTGGTTTTTAACTTAGTACAAAAATAATTCAGTTGAAAAAATCTAGTCTTTACAATAAATGCTACTATTACAATTATATATTGATATTGCAAAAAATGTGACCTTTGCTCCATTCATTGTACCATATACGAGAATTGGCTTGAAATGGTTCATAGACTAACAAGTAAAATCTGGAAGTATGAAACTTCTAGACAAAAAAAGAGAAGAAAATTTTTGTTGTCTTGGGCTAGTCAAAGATTTTTTTAGACATAATACCAAAATCATGATCACTAACAGAAAAATTAATAAATTAGACTTAATCAAAGTAAAATACTCTGTGTTTCCAGAGACTCTGTTAGGAGAATGAGAAGGCAACCTACAGACTTTGAGAAAGTATTTGCAAAGTATAGACCTAATACATCTGGACTTGCATCTAAAATGTATAAAGAATAATCAAAAATCATAAGCAAACAACTCAATAGTGCAAAAGATTTGAACAGACACTTGACTAAAGAAGACATATTAATGGCAAATAACCTCAAGAAAAGATGTATAGCATCACTAGTTGTTAGGGAAAAGCATGCTAAAATCACAATGAGATATCTCTACATATTTATAAGAATGTATAAATTTTAAAACAAGTGTTAGTGAGAATATGAAGAAACTGGAACTTTCATACATTGCTGGTAGAAACTTAAAATAGTACAACTGCTTTGGAAAACTGTTTGGCCATTTATTTAAAAAATTAAACACATATCCTACCATGTGATCCTATCATTCTACTCATAGGTATTTACCCAGGAGGAAAGGAGGCAATGTCCATACAAAGATTTGTATTACAATGTTCGTAGCAGCCTTCCTTGTAATAGGCAAAAACTGGAAAGCAGCCCAAATGCTCATAAACAAGTGAACGAATATATAAATTATGCTATATCTATACAATGGTATTAAAAAGGAACCGAGTATTGATACATGCTACAACACAGATGAATCTCAAAAATCATAATGCTGTATTAAATAGGCAGATTAAAAAATAAAAATAAAAATGCTGTACACTCCCTTTTGAAGAAAACTCTAAAAAATGCAAACTAATCCAGAGTCATGAATAGTATATCACTGGTTACCTAGGGACAAGAATGGAGGTGGTAAACAAAACGAACAAACAAACAAAAAACTGGTAACTACATGAGGTGATAGATGTATCAAATAACTTGATTGTGGTAATCAAGTCACAATAGATGTATATTAAATCATCACATTTTATGCCTTAAACTTCTATAATTTTATTTGTCAATTATACCTCAATAAAGCTGGGGCAAAAAAGAATGAAGGAGGTATGGAGAAGGGTAAGAGGGAGAGATTACAAGTGGGCATAGAATACTTTGGGGTGGTGGATATGTTCATTATTTTGATTGCAGTGATTGTTTCATGGTGGCATACATATGTCACTACCAAATTGTACACTTTAAAATGTGCAATATATTATATGCCAACTGTATCTTTTTTTTAATCTACAGAGAAAGCTCACAGCAGTCTCCACCACTGTCAATCTGTCTCACAAGTGTATTTGCATTTTGGCTTTAGTTTTCTTCTTTCTTCAACCACTGATTTATTTCAAAAGAGGGCTAAGGTCCAAATTTATTTTAAAATAATTCATCACTCACTCATATTCGGAAAGTGTGTACTCAGGAAAATAAACATTCAGCAAATTTGCCTTACTGTCCTCAGTTTTGCCTTATTGAGGTAAGTCAGCCAGTGTCTGCACACTCCAAAGCCAAATCATGTGCATGTGAAAGATATTTTCAGTATTTTTATCTTTCTTTATTAGAATGACTCATCAAATGTAATTCATATCACTCAGCATATGGAGCTCTTGGTTTGACCCAGGCAAGAGAAACCAAACAAACTGGACAATTATGCTTAACCTTCCTAAGGTCAAAGCTATACAGTCTATACACGAATATGGGGGATATGTTCCAACATACCCAGTGGAATCCTGAAACTGCAGATAGTACCAAACCCTATATACACACATTTTCCATCTTAACTAAATATTTATTATGCACTGGGGCTGTAACTTTTGCATTTTGAAGTGTGACAACAAAACTAGCACAAATTTCTTTTTTCTTCTTTACAACTTCACGGATAGAATATTTGCTGTTACTCTAGGTCTTAGCAACCTTGGCAAATGATTATGTTTCTTTCTTTATTAAGTCAAGAACTTTCACGTTTTCACTAAAGGAAGCAATTGACTGCTTCCCTTTAGCATATCTGAATTGCTAGCATTACTACTTAGGAACATTATTAAGTAAAATAAGGATTACTTGAACACAAGCACTGTGATGCTCAATAGTTGATCTGACAACCAAGACGGTTAGTTACTAAGTGATTAATGAGCAGGTAATATAGACAGTGTGGATGTGCTGTCCAAAGAGATGATTCACGAGCCAGGCAGGACAGAGTGGGATGGCACGCGATTTCATCACATTACTCAGAACAGCATGCAATTTAAAACATGAATTGCTTTCCATTTAAAAAAAAGGAATTTGATTATGTGTTTTCTAAAGCTTCCAAAAGGTATGTTGCTTGTTTTATTTTATTTTATTGTTTTGCATTTTCTATTTTATTAGATCTTGTTTACAAAGACTTTTGGAATAACTAGGCAATAGAAGACTTGCATGATGGCTATAGTTTATATGAGTATCAGAGAAATAAATTGTTGCAAATTATACTTCCCCCTGCCACAAAGCTCAAAGTGCCTTATAGAGTCATCACTCATTCTCTAACATGATAAAACTTATGGAAGTAAGTTGTAACTTGTAAAAGACTAAAAATGTTTACCATCATTAGTATTACTTCACAATTACTATCTTTATTCTTGAGTTCTCAATAATGCATTGGTTGCTGCAGGGAGTTTCTATAGGTTAGAGAATACTTATCTTCAAAAGGTAAATGTAAAACATGATCTCGTTTATCCCCATATAGTAACACATAATGTGATTTTTAATTATGCAGTAACCTCCTTTTATCCATGGTTTTGCTTTCTGTGGTTTCAGTTACACTTGGTCAATCACAGTCCAAGAATATTAAACTTTTAATTTTAGAATAGTTTTATATTTACAGAAAAAAATTATAAATATGAGAGTTCCCATGTGCCCCACAGTTAGTTTCCCCTATTGTTTGTGTCTTATTAGTGTTGTATGTTTTGTGCAACTAATAAACAATACTGGTACATCATTATTAAACTCCATACTTAAATCATAATTCATTCATTTTTTCCCTCCTATTTTTTTAATTTTTTATTATTATTATACTTTAAGTTCTAGGGTACATGTGCATAACGTGCAGGTTTGTTACATATGTATACTTGTGCCATGTTGCTGTGCTGCACTCATCAACTCGTCAGCACCCATCAACTCGTCATTTACATCAGGTATAACTCCCAGTGCCATCCCTCCCCCCTCCCCCCTCCCCATGATAGGCCCCAGTGTGTGATGTTCCCCTTCCCGAGTCCAAGTGATCTCATTGTTCAGTTCCCACCTATGAGTGAAAACATGCGGTGTTTGGTTTTCTGTTCCTGTGATAGTTTGCTAAGAATGATGGTTTCCAGCTGCATCCATGTCCCTACAAAGGACACAAACTCATCCTTTTTCCCTCCTATTGTCCCGTTCTCTTTTGTGTTACAGGTCCAGTCCCAGGTATGTATTACATTTAGTCATCATGGCTCCTTTGTCTCCTCTGGTTTGTGAAAGTTTCTTTTTAGACTTTCCATATTTTCCATGATCTTGGCAGTTTTGAGGATTAGTGGTGATATATTCTACAGAATGTCCCTCAGATTGGCTTTGTCTAATATTTTTTCTCTAAGACTGAAACTATGGGTTTGAGAAAGCAAGATCACAAAGGTGAAATGTCTCTTCCTTATCACATCATATCAAGGGGAGCATGTTATCAACACAATTTACCCTGGTGATGTTAAAACTCATCAACTGACTGAGACAGTGTTTGCCAGCTTTCTTTAAAGTTACATGCTACATAAATTACTTGGAATAATTTTGTGCAAGAGATTTGTTTCTGCTTCATTTATGTACTTATTTATTCATTTATGTATAGAAGTACTACCCACATATTCTAATAGGTACTTATAAAAAGTATGTGTATTTGTTTTATACATTGGGTGATAAATCCAATACTATGTTATTTATTTTGTTGTTCAAATTTTTTAGCTTTGGCCACTGGAAGCTCACTGAGCTTGTCTCCTGTGTCCCTTGGAAAAACCCTCCATGGTTTTATTTTTTGAGTACTTTTTATAGGCAGAGGGTGAGAAGAAGACTACAAGATGCTGTAGACTTTTCTTATATGTTCCTCACACCAGCCATAATAACAAATATTTTTCTAAAGAGCCCTGGTTCTTTTTATTGGAGAACTGTATAAGAGAACAGAATTCTCCAAATGATCCAAAATCGTTATCATATATTGCCAGTGGTAGTTAACAAACGTGCATTGTAATGGAACGGTTGTCCTACCATTCTCTAAAACCTTTGACAAAAATTGAAGTGGGTAAGTGATGACTTTTCTGAAATTCAATGATGAATTTTTACTATAGTTCTTACTGTGTTCCTTAACAATTTCTCTTTCTCTTTTCAAGTCCTTGAGTAGTTTACACTCAAATCAAAATTGAATAACACTTTTCAACAAATTAGCTGTTACCTCTAATTTTAAGTTTAGGCTTCTAAGCTGAATTTTTCACTCTGCTGTATAATTAAAAGGTCTGTTACCCAGGGCTGCGTCCCTCACTTTTCCACCTGTCCCTCCTGATGCTCTGATACCTGAGATTGGTTTTCATCATGGGATTTAAACATGAAAATACAAAGAGATTTTACAAAACCCTAATGCCATTTAAATGAATTCAGTTTCACTTTAAATACTTTCAAAAATGCATTGCTGCTCACAAAAAAATTTTAAAAATTCTGCACAGATGCAAATAGCCTCAAGGGCCTTCTATTTTATACATTTAAATGTGAGTTGCAGGAAAACTCCAATGGATAATGTTTCTAAAGATATAAAGTAGAAATTTCTGAACATTTATCTTGAGAATGATATTCTGAAATATTCAAGTAGAATTTGAAGTTATTAAACTTTCTTTAACAAAAAAGTAATTTTAACCAATATTATACAGTCAGTGACGCCTTTTTGAAATCAGTAAAAACTAAGTCTGGGACTGGCTTTTGAAGTCAGACGAAAACAGCCTCAAAAGGCACTTGAAAATCCAACAAAACTCCAAACAATGTTTTGTAGAAGTGAGAAAGTGGGATGAGTTCTTTCATTTTGAATCTTTCACTTCATTGTGAACAGCGTACTTTAGAACCATAATCTGCTGAAGCTGCACAGACCTTTGAAGCATGTAGGCTAATTTTACAGAAGAGGAAATCACTCATTAGACTGTGCAAAGTATGCTACTTTTAATTTGTGTATGCCAAAAGGTTTGTGGAATAACTATGAAATTGATACAAAAAATGTGATGACTGGAGTGGTTAGGGCAACCAATTAATTCAATTCCAAATAAAATTATATTTATGATGTATTTAATTTTCCTTAAAATATGTATTGTTTTTGTTAGAAATGTATTGCTTTTAATCACAAAGCCCTGAATCTGCTTATCAATTGTACACTAAGACAAGTTCTCAACCAACCATCATCATTAATTTATGTTTTTCTTTCTGGAATTCTGACATCGATAAAGAGCGTGGTTATCGTGTAATGAAGGAAATCATCCAAAATAACCAACATAGATTCCAGTTTATCTGATTCTGTTAACAGTCTGCTATGGTTTGGACATGTGTCTCCTTAAAAACTTATGTTGAAATTTAATCCCAGTGCTTAAGAGGTGATTAACTTAGGGCTAATTGGGTCATGAGGTCTCTGCTCTCATGGATGGCTTCATCCATTAATGGGTAAATGGATTAATGAGTTATCATGGGAGTAAGACTGCTGACTTTATGCAAAGCTAAAGAGAGACTTGAGCTAACATGTTCAGCCTCCTCACCATGTGATACCCTGAGTCTCTTTGGGACTCTTCAGAGTCCCCACTATCAAAAAGGCTCTCACCAGATACAGCCCCTCAAGCTTGGACTTCCTAGCCTCCATAACTGTGTGAAATAAATTTCTTTTCTTTGTAAATGACCCAGTTTCAGGTATTCTCTTATGTGCAACAAAATACAGACTAAGACGCATGCTGTTTGTTTTCACATTCACAAGACACAGCTGAAATGCAGCCAGTAGCAAGGACTAGAACATGAATTTAAAAGAGTTAAGAAAATGTGTAATAGATTGCATATCTTAAACCATCAAGTTTGTTAAATGTTGAGATAGTTATTTTTTTCAATTTGATGTTGCCTTGTTGCCATATGGTCTATAGCTGGCATTTAGTGATAGCAGGCAGCCCATTTCTTATCATCATTATTGTGAACAGCAGGATGTAAATGGCATGACCTAAACCAACTGGGCTCGAAGGTGTTAACTGCCTCAGAACTTAACTAAAATGTACACCATATGCATGTGTGTAATTAGCCTTATGCTTTTTACATGCCGACCTTGAGTCTTTCTTCTTTTTAAGAGATTATATAATTTAGTTTTGTATTTTTGTAATGATATCATTTTTTTTCAATTGACAAATGTTAGCTACATGTTTTTCAATAATCATCCCCTTATCTGAGTTCATCACTAAGAAAAATTGCTTCACATTATCTTGAGTAACATTTGGATGAGCTATCAGTCATCAACTGAAATTAACCTGAACATGTCTCCAATGAGATGAAGTACATTTAAGCATGCCAGCTGGAAGGCATTTACAGTTTCATTTTTCCAACTTCCACAGAAAATCTTTCCCATGCACATCTGTGAAGGTTTTATAATGATTAGACTGATCTGAGCTTTGTGTGGCATTAGGGCACTCAGAGCCATTTAAACCAGCCTGAAGTGTCAGAAACATACCCTAAAATTAAGACCAAGAAGCATTTCAATTCACACATTGCAGCTCTGTCCTCTCATTTATGATTGATTTAAAGACTATTGCTAATTTTCTAAAAGGCAGCTCAGAGCATGCACAACCTCTTTAGTGTAGTGTTTGTTCTCTAGTATTCCCTCATCACGATGATTGTTAACCTTAAAATCGGAAAGACCCTGTAGATCACCTGATCCAACCCTATAATTTTATTACTGAAGAGACTTGGCTCTAGAGAGATTGAATGGGTTATCCAGATCTACATACATACCTTATGGCAACATGAGGACAAAGCCCAGATCTCCTCCTCCAAGTACAATGATGTTTCCACAATATCACGGTGCTTTCTTTGTTCTTTCAAAATTATAAATATGTGAATTATGTTGATATTTGTATTCATATGTGGAGACTTTCATGAGTCATCATTACAAACCAAAGATGATATAAAAACAGTGTCAACATACTTACAATAACAGAAAAATTATCTTTGGTCACTGTGAAAACTACATTTATACTGCAGTAGACAGGTGCTTTATAGCATGTACACTTGCTAGACTGTAAGCACTGATCCAGAATTTTTAATACTCTGTAAAGAAAATTAGCATTTAATAGCTTTATGTTAATATTCAAAATCAGATCTTTTTTCTCTTAAGTAGCTTCTGTTGAGTAAAAAATAAAATTAACTTAGCATCACCTGTTAAACTGAGATTCTAAACATTGCAAAGAGTCTCAAAGACTTACATAGTTATTTTCCCTGCTTCTAGGACTCTCATATTTAAACAATTCCAGATGCATAAAAATCTACTGTGTTTCAAAGAGTTTTTCTAAATAGTTTATTGAAATCTTTAAAATTTAACAAATCTCTATAACATGGTGGAATCAGATCTGGACTCAAACCCCAACTCTGTCATTTACTGGCCATGTGATTTGGGGAAAATCCATCTAAGTTTCAATATCTTCAAAAGAACAAAAAAATTATAAATAGCCCAGTTCATAAGATTGCGATGAAGATTAACTGATAACCCCCTAATTTAGAACCTAGCACATAAGAAATGTTCAAAAAATGGTAATTCCCAATAATTTTTTAAAACCAGTCATCTCACTATTTACTGAATATATGGTAATCAAAATATTAGAATATACACCTTGGAAAAGCAAAAGAAATATTACATGCAGCGCTGTCTTCAGAGCTACAAAGCACATATAGTCATGAACAAAACGACTGGTATTAGGCAGTATGATTAAGACCAAAATGGGTAGACCAGGTAGTAGATGGATAAAAGTTATATCTGTCCAGAAGTTGGATTTGTCAGGAAAGACTTTGACAGCATCTAAGTTGAGTCTTGTAATTAATAGAATTAAATAATATTCACAGAAATAGAGAGAAAAGGATTGGGCAGGGAGAAAGAATAGACCAGGTGAGCTAATCCATGAAATTTGAACTGTTATTGTCCTCAACCTGATGAGAGAAGTTCATATACAACCCATAAAGTTAGGTATCAGCACCATGAAAAGCCCTAAGGATGATGGTGAAGAGTTAATAGAAATATGTCCTAGATATTATTTGTGGATCATCTTGATTTAAAATAATTTCCCATTTTTACCCATAAATTAGAAGATTAAGAAAAAAACTGTCCCTGTTTCCATTTTCCCTTCCTGAATTGTTTATTATCAATTCACCACATATTGTAAGTAGGAATGTAAAAGGGTGCAGCCGCTGTAGAATACTGTTTGCCAGTTCCTGAAAAAGTTCAACAGTGTTTCAATATGACCCAGCAACTCTGAGCCTAGGTGTATACCCAAGATAATTTAAACATATGTTCATACCTTATAAAGTTCAGAGCAGCAGCATTTCTAACAGCCAAAAAAATATAAAGAACCTAATCTCCATCAACTGATGTCTGGATAAACAAAAGGTGGTACATCCATACAATGGATTATTCAGCCATCAAAAATAAAGTACTGATACATACTCCAACATGGTGAACCTTGAAAACATTATGCTAAGTGAAATAAGTCAGACAGAAATGACCACGTGTTATATAATTGCATTTTTAGGAAATGTCCAGCATAGGCAAATCCATAGAGGCAGGAAGTAGATTAGTGATTGCCAGGGGCTGGTGGAAGGAGAAAATAGGAAGTGATTACTAATGAGTATAGGGTTTCTTTGTGAGCTGATGAAAAAGTCTTGGAATTAGATAATGGTGATCAACACATAATCTTGTCAATATACTAAAAACCACACAAATTTGGAAATAACTGCCATAAAACTTGAAAATGTTTTAAGTGTCTAATACATCACTTCTGAGAGTGCTTATCACACCCAGAAGTAAAATCTTTGTATAGTCATAACTACTAATATTTATTTGGTAAATACGGTCGCCCTATCTTGAGGAAAGGGGATTCTTTAAAAGCAAGTGTTTTGTAGAGCATTTCATAAGTAGTTTCTCAACAAAGTGTTCGAGACTAAGACAAACTAGGTTAGGAGATGGGCAATAAAAGTCTGAAAGATTTGATCTTTAACATTTACACCCCCAGCAGCTACCTTTTTTTTTTCAACTAGGAAATTACCTAATAGATTTTTGAATGCTAGTACTAAAATAAACCTATAAATGTTTGTGTACCCATTAGCTTGCTAAAACAAGAAAACATATTTTTGAGGAAAGTCAAGCATAGAAAAACCACAGGGGTTAGAGGAGGCAGCACCTACAAGTTTAGGTTGTCTATCATACTCCAGCAAGAATAAAAAGCAAGGGAGCCGTGCCCACTACCAGTTTTCTTCCTTACCCAAATGAAAATTACTTCTTACTTTCCTAATTTAGTTGTAGCGTGGGCAGTTAACAAACATATTATTTCAGCCACAAAAACAAAATGCTATATTAGTATTAACAAGCAGAGTTATAATTCCAATTTAATGTGGCAAGTAGAACTAAAGGCATAAATCACACCTAAGTACACATGATTATAAAGATATTAGTTCTCAAAATATAATATGGTAGTCTTTATATTATTTACTTTGTGTTATTGTTGCTGCACTTAGCAATTTTTCTCTGTGTGTGTGTGTGTGTATGTGTATCACATTGAATGGTACCCGGTACCACTGACACTTATTTACATGCTTGTAAAGTTCCTATAGATATGTCTTTTCAGTAAGTATTTTTTTCCTATTATATTGGGAATATTTCACCATAACTTCTGGGTCCACATGACACTTCCCACTTGGGAGATCTGATAAGATCTATTCATTGTGTCAATCAGTATGGAAGATGTAAGTAATTAATACTTATATATAGTATAAGCTGGTACTATACTGAGCACTTTTCATGCATTATTTTATTGAATTCTCACAGGTCTATGAGACAATTTGATTATTAACACCATTTTACAGATAAGGAAACTAAGGTGTAGAACAGTTAAGTAACTTGTTCAGGGTCACATGGTAATGTTTTAGACCCAAAATTCTAATCTAAGTTTAGTCTGATTGCAAAGTCAATGACACTAAAACACTTCATTATATATAGTACATTTCAGAAATTTTCCTGAAATCTTTTGCATACAATTCTGCATAAAAAAGAAAAAGGCAACCATTTTGTTTCCAAAATCATTATCAATAATGAAATGTTTAAAAGTGTGATGACTGCATTTTTGGCCTTCTTAATATCAGCATGGATAAGACTCAGAGACATAAAAGAACAGAAACTTATAAAAAATGGCCAAAAGTAAAATATATGTATATACGTGTGTGTGTGTATTGCTCATATATATGTGTGTGTAGATATATACATATATATGAAAATGATTACATCAGTAATAGTAGGTAGGCAATGGAAAGAAAAAGGAAAAAGACTTACCAAGAGGCAAGTTGTTCTCCATCTGACAGAGTTAAAAAAAAAAAAAAAGATTCAGGTTGATAAGACATGTAGAAAGTCTTAAAATAAATATAAGGTTATCAGACTGAAGTAGTTTTAATGTCCTGGGTTCCTACCCAAGCAAACCAAAACCAGACTCAAATGCATTTCTTGTAAATGATTGACTTAGAGGAAAACAAAATCTAAACTTAATCACCAGAAACCACCAATTTACCTCTAATTACGTAAATAGAACTTTCCACCTATATAGCTGTAACAAATCATTGTTTTTTTGTATTGCCTCCACTTTTACGTTCCAAAAGCTTTTTCTTCAAGCCCTTTAGGTAGAGCCACAACGACAAACCATGGTTTGCAACTGCCCAATTCATAAATAGCAGTTTGCTCAAATAAACGCTTATAAAATTTTTACTGCACCTCAGTTTAATTTTTAACAATGTGTTTCCATATAATTGGTTCTTGTTTGGAAACAAGCACTTTTCAAAGTGACTTGGATAAATACATTGTCAGAGAAGAGGTTAGGATGTGTGGGCCTATGAACACTGAACAGTTTATCATAATTCATTAGCTTTTTCAAAGGAAAATAGGAGAAGCATTCATTTACCACAACTTAAGACTCTGCTTGAGATGCTATGGAGAGGATTTGTCCCACTTTCATTAACATAGGGGTGTTCTATGAGGAAGAGACAAAGTGCCTACTGGGAATTGGCTCTAATACACCTGGAGAGCCATTTGTTTAGGAACCAGTAGCAAATCAGATCTTTCAGCACTGTAATAAGGATATTTGTGTATATTCTAGTATGATCACAATGGGTCTGAGAAATAATAAATATGGTTTTAATTAATTCCAATGATTTAAATTTCTATAAATTATTAACTCACTAAGTGAATGCTGAGTGTCTGTGTAGTAGAGTGAAAAATGAAGTGGACCTGCAACCATGGGTGGGATTTTTGCCACTTACTATGTAACTTGATCAAGGTCTTCAACTCTCTGAGCCTCAATTTCATCAATAAAGTGAAGACCATTCAGCAGGTAATTGTTGAATAATTACTAAGCACTTGGCATTGTGGGATATTAAAGAACAGTGAGACAGAGTCTATACCCCACATAGGATTTAGGATACTCTTTGTTCTTATTCCAGAAAATAAAGACATTGGCTACAGATAAAGTCAGCGTTTCACTAATATTAATTGAGATTCCAGACCTCATCTACTTATTTTGGTGAAGAAGATAATACGCAGTTCAGTGATTTTGTTACTTTTGGAAAACCCTCTGGAAGGTTGTAGAAGTGCAGGATTACAATCTCATGAAGTAACCCAAGTATCATTCTCATCTTTCCATTCTTAATGGTTATTAAGAGGAGCCTCTGGAATCAGACTACTTGGGTTAATGTCTGTACTCTGTGACTTACTGTGGGACTTTGGACAAATATGCCTTAGTTTTCTCATCTGTAAAATGAAAATCATGAAATTACCCATCTCACATTGCTGTGAAAATTAAATAATGTGTATAAAACATTTGAGAAGTATAGCTGACATATGTGTTAGGTATTATTATTAAAATTAACCTGTCCACACAAATGAATCTAATATATAGAGTACAGTAGGCACAAAAATAGTGGCAGGCAATTATGGATTTGCCTTTGTAACAAGTGTCTAAACACAGATTAAATTAAATATAACACAAATTAGGTTAAATATCCAAGTTACAATTTATCAATGATGCTAAGTTATAAAAATATATAAATATCACTGATGCTAGGCTATGAGACAGAACAGATAATGGAGAGCATTGTTACATATGATTAGATGTTTTATAACAGAAGTAATAAAAAATATATATTTTTTAATGTGTTTGAGTCTTTAGGCAAAGGCAAATGGCACACATGTTTAAGCTAAATATTAATGTGTTCATTTCAACAAATGCAAAAGTCCTTTCCTTCAATACTCAGTAGTAAAGACTACCAGAAATGTCAAAATAATATCAAGACATTTGATTACAAGCAATAATATTCATCTAAACTAAATATTTTTAAGAGCAGAAGGAGAAAAAAAGTGGCAGTTTCAAAAGGAAAAAGAAGCAAGTTTAATATTTGGCCTGTTTCCTGAAGTTTCTATTTGGGGCATTTAATTCTATTTCACTTTTGTTTTATCTTCTCATCGAATTTGTCCAGAGAGCAGGAAGGAGTTCTGTTATTATGTTTTGTGGGTTGTAAACCTTGACATGTCACTCCTTTTTAATGCATTAGCATTCAGAAACATAACCTCTTATTTCTAAAGGAGAAACCTGTCCCCTGATTAATGTCCTAAAGACTTGTACACTTGCTATTTATTATTTTCAAAGAACTATCTCCAAGAAATAAGGATTTGAATGTATGAAAGACATTAATTTTATCCCTATTAGAAATCATTTTGCCACATTTCTTTCCCTTCTCCCCTAAGTTTTTAGAATGGAAAAACTTACGTCATGCTTAAGATTTTTATTTCTGTGTAAAACTCCCATGTTAATGTGGCAACTGTAAATCATAACAAAATTGCACAACGTGTCCAGTGAGATCTTCCACCAAAGTGATTACATGCACAGATAAGATCAAAATGCGCTATATACCATTTTAAACACCCAAGGATTTATATTCCATGTTAGCATATGAAAATCCCTGTAAAGAAGACTTTAACTTTTTACAAGCATAACATTTTTTAGCACACTGTTTCAATCATGGAAAGTTTTTTTTTTTTTTTTTTGGGGGGGGGGATGCACCTATTAACATTTTATAGAACTTTTGTCCTATAGGACACATCTTGAGAAGTAATACTGACAAACACAGAGCAGCACTTCAATACCTAACAAAGCTCACGTATAAAGAACAAAGCACAGTCCTGGAAGTGCCAGCAGCCCTCTGAAGTAGCTACAAGAAAAATAGCTGGCACAAAGCAATACACTTGAATCCATAAATGAGCTTTCCTCAGTTCTTCACCCACACAACTGTTTTGAAATTAAGGCTACAACTTAGGAGTTGAGGCTCACTGCTGGTGATGAAATATATCTCCCAGAGGTGTTCACAGAGGACAGCAAATGGCAGCATGCAGAAATCACAAGAGCATAGCATAGTGAGACTGTTTACAGATAGGAAAAATCGTTCTATACACATCAGCAGACTTTGGGAGTACATTACATATTAAAAGTTGAAATAATTTATATTAATAATAATAACACTAATTTTTCCAGAGGAAGTCATGTTCAATATATCACCTTTAAGTGAGTAATCTAGTGTGAAATACACTTTGGAAAGATTCCTTTTTTTTTTTTTAAGACATGCTCTTACTCTGTTGCCCAGGCTGGAATGCAGTGATGCAACCATAGCTCACTGCAGCCTCAAACTCCTGGATCCGGGCTCATGCAATCCTCCTGCCTCAGCCTCCCAAGTAGGTAGGACTACAGGCATAGACCACCATGCTCAGCTAGGATTTTTGTTTATTTGTGTGTTTTTTGTAAAGACACAGTCTCACTATGTTACCCAGGCTGGTCTTGAACTCCTGGGTTTGAATAATCCTCCTGCCTCAGCCTCCAGAAGTACTGAGATTACAGGTGTGAGACACTACACTCCAACAGAAAGATTTCTATTTAAAAAACATTTTAATACTTAAGAAAATGTATCTTTAGTGGTGCATCTTAATTTCAAATGATAAGACAAACTTTCTAAAAGCTATTCTAGTGATAATCTTACCGTGGGGAAAGAAACCATAGGAATCACACTGAATATGTTTGGATTTACGCTCTGAATGAAATAGGTTTAGAATATACAGTTTTAAATAAATGAGTTAGAAAACACTTTTGAATTCATCTATGATGCTAACCATGGGAATATTTTATCTTCCAGTGTTATTACATTAATCTACATAAACAAGATGGCTTGCCCAATAAGGAGTAACTCATCCCTTTCCTCCTTTCCAATGAATTAGTTATAAGATATGGCTGCCAGATTCAGCATACAAAAATATATGGTACCTAGTCTGAAATTCTCTGACAGTAATTTTAACTGGTATTTTATCTTTATCTAGAAACCCTACCATAGATATAAAATACATTATGGAAATAAGAAACTATAGGAAAGTGGATCTTCAAGTTCACAGGGCACCCCTGGGGAAGATGGACAATTAAGTAGTTAGGTGTTTTAAAACAAAAATAAAGAAAATAGACTACAATTGCTAATCTACCTTCTGTCATGGGATGAAGAAGCAAGAAGACCCTATCCAAATGCCAGCCCCTCAGTCTTAGACTTCCCAGGCTCCAGAATTGTTAGCAATAAATGCCTGTTCATTATACATTACTCAGTCTCAAATATTCTGCTACAGCAGCATAAAATGGACTAAGACAACAATCAACTTGGAAGAACATTCCCAGTTATGAAAATCCCTATCCTTGGACCCAATGTGGATAAAAGGCACTACTTTCTCCCTCATACAATAAATATGCTTCTGTCTGAGTGTGTGACTGCTCAGTTTATCCACCTAGGTGTGTTGAAGTTGGGTGGAAACAGCTAGCTACTTCTATAAGCCTGGACATAACATTACAACTTAAGCTGAGTAAAATACCTTGGAGAAAACAAAATCACAGTGTCTAGAGTTCAGGTGAAAACAAGGGACCACAATAGATCACTGTGACATCCTCAGTGCCAAGGTTAATGTCTAAGACTAGGGACTTGTATGTAATAGTATTCTTGGAGAAATTACTTTATCTCTCATGCCTCAGTTTCCTCATCTGTAAAATGGGTAGAACAATGGCTCTTACTTCAAAAAGTTGTCACAAAGATTTAACACGGGCTTACAACAGTGCATGTCCATAGTAGCCTTTGATAAATGTCACTCATTTTTACAGTAAAATTTTCCTGTCTTATTCTGTGTTCAACCTAGAGCTTTCCCAGAAAAGAAGGCAAATTGTCCAAAGCCAAAGCTACTTTCTTAAGGCAACTAAGTCAGCAGTAGTATTGGCCTCGCTGAACTGTTTCTTACTCTCATAGCCTGAGGTCTTTAGTAGCTTCAGAAGAATCTTCACAAACAATGATGTCCAAAGACATTTAAAATGTTAGAAACATGTGATTCAGTATCCTGACTAGATGTGACTAGATACTTTATCAAGCGGGAGTAATCTCATAGTCAAGAAAGACTTCCCAACTTAGTTGTCAAGTTAGAATGAGGAACAGAGTTACCTGGTTAGAGGTTTCAGATTCTAACTGCCCTGAACTAGGTTACTAAGATACACAGCCCTCTCTGCAGGACATGTATAAGTCAAAGGTGGCTGTCTTTGGATTGATCATGGACACTCTCCTGAAATCCTACTTGTTGCCCTACCCCTGGGCTGAGGTAGCTGAGTTAACTTTGCCCAACTGGTTGTCAGAGAGAGGCTGCTTTTTTTAATGCTGCATCTTAATGCAAAGTATTTAGGAAGGGTCTTACAAATATCTATTATTACTTAATATTTAGTTGGTACCCTTTGGGGTCGAAGAAATTGTATGTATTGTGGCCTTTATTCATTTCATATTCCTGAAAAGCCTTTCATTAAACATTGCCTGACAGTTTTTAAAAACTAATTAGGAGTAGCTGAATGAGTTAATGGGGATCCTACTATCTTTTTTACCTTTCCACATTCTCATTATTCTGCAGTCATAATTCCAAAATTGAGACTTCATCATTGGAGCACCTCTTTGATGCAGAAGGTCAAGTGTTCACCCATGCTATTTCCAGCACTCCATTATTCATTTGGACTGGCAGTTCTCTTAATTAACACCTTGTCTCTATTTACTGTAAAAGTTCAGAGTTGGGAGCTAATGCCAAGAACATATGTAGTGTCTTTAATATGAATTTGCCACATGCAAAATGGAAATGATTTTATCTAAAACATCATCAACTCAATAATGTTCGACAATGCACTGGAAAGTTGTTTTCGAATGGCTAATTATTGATCACCCACATAATACTGGGCAGAATGAGTTTATCGTTTCTCATTGCCAATGATTTATATAGAGAAAAACAAATGTAAACTAATACACATTCTTCATTGTGAAAATGAGAGGCTACAGAGGCAAGGTAGATGCTGGTATTGTTTTTAATTATAAGCTACCTAAATAAATATTCATGAAAGCATAAAAAGAATGCACATTTAACATTTTTCACTTTAAAAGACACCATTCAATAATTATAGTATTTATATACAATACTTCCCTTGAGCCATGAACATAAAATTTGAATAATACATTATTAGAAAAAGGTGCAAATAGGAGTCTATGAGAAAACAATTGGAGAAGCACTTTCTCTTTTGCTGTTGGTTTCCACCTTTGGAATAGTCACACCTCAGTGCAGCCCCTTTAACTCTACAGTATTCGTAACATGTCACTTGTCTCAGAGACAAAAGCTATTAATGACTGTCTGATCCTCCTAATTAGCTTGACTGATTGGTGGGAGTCAGAGCAACATCAGCAGTCTGGCGGGGTTAGCTGCAGACTGACTTTAATTGTTTTGCTTACCACTTATTAATTACCATTAACTGCCATGTCAGAGTGTTCTATGTCAAGAAAGTGGAACTCAATTAGCATAATGTGCCTGTATATACACTTTTTTTGTATTGTATTTTTATTTACCTATATCTAACACAACAGATTTTTAGATCCAGTGACAAGAGCGTAGCATTTGAGGACATTTTTACATTGAAGAACAAATATATTAGTAGTTTGCAAAAGGTCCATTGGTAATATCAGGCCAAAGCAAAATGAAAAAAGTGTTAGAGAATAGCCTCTGCTTGGTTTTATGCAATAGAAGTTTTCTCATAAGAAATTCAAAGTACACTGTGTTTACAAACCTTGAAGCAGATGAGAGGATCTTCATCCTTTCACAGAAGCAAAGGATAGCCTTTTGTGATTAAATTATTTTAATGACATAACAACACTAAATCAAAAATTAATTTTGACTCTACATAACTATTTGTAATAGTTGTCAAGAATTCTCCTTAACTTGAAAAAGGAGCAAATCAACTATGTTTTTCTTTACTGACGAAAAGAAAAAAATACCTAGAACAATATGATGATTGGAAAATTATCCTGAATTTTAAGTTAGTTCCTGTGAATTATTTGTAATTTTTTCATAGAATGAGAGACATTTCTGGCTCCTTGAAAGAGACTGAATATAAGATGCACAACTGCTAGATTACATATTAAAATAGAACTCTGGCTCATAACCTTCTGTAACTAGTCCAGGAAGCCAAACCACAACCTCTGTAGCACTTGGCCCAAAAATGGTCAGGACTTGATCAATAATTGACAGCTTCTTTAACTTTTGTCCCTGATTCCAACTTGTGATCAATGGGAGAAAGCCAAATATTGCTCCCCTGACCAATCTTATAGGATGCCCCATGAGTTAGTAGACCTCCAATTTCCCCTGCCAACAGCATCCATTAAGGGTAGACCTGAAGCCCTGCCTTTTTTCCTACCATGAAGCTTTTCCACTTCACTACCTGCCTTTGTGTTTCTGCCAAATGCAAATGATGGTGGCTGACTTCCTTGCTATAGCAAGCTTTAAATAAATAGCTTATGCCTATTCTCATTTCAGTGGTCTTCATTCATTTTCACACTTAGGAGTGGGCTATGTTTTTCTAAGCCACATTCTTAAAATGTGTGACTCTTATTATCAATATTTTTATATGACTCTTAGACAGCCTCCATAAGTCAATTATACCTTCCAGAAAAATTAGATCCAATTTTACCTATATTTTGCCAAATATGACAATGATTTTTCACCCCAAAGTAATTAAAGCTGTTATTTACAAAAGAAGACTTTTAGTTAACTGGGTATGATGCATTCAATACTTTTCTAAAATAAAGCCAAGGAATTATATTACTTACACCTGAAAGAAAGAGTAGAATTAAAAATAGTCTTTCCAAAGAAGTTTTACAAAGATAGAATGAAAAAGCTGAAGGCACACTCTGAACAAAGGGGCTTTCATGTGCTTCATAGCTTTCTTAACCATAAAGAGGGTCAAGTAGCGAGATGAATGTTAAGCCTACTTTCAACCCATATGAAAGGGCATAAATTAAAAATAGATTATGCAAAATTTCTAATGAAAGATGAGTCTAACTTATATGTACAACCGCCTTGAGGTCTGTTTTGGTAATTACTGTTATGCCAAGCAGTTACCATAGTAAAGCCACAATTACATGACATATCCACACTCATATTGAACCTAAAATTAAAAGACATAAAAATCACATTAAGGGAAAAGACACCTACTAAGGCCACAAAGGTCAAAGTTAAAGCCACCCATCAGCCTCAGGAGCTCCATGTTTCTACTTGGTTCTTTATTCAAATGAGCCACCAAGTATGTTAGTACAGAACAGTGTGCTCAAAGATAGTTCCCATCTAATCCATTAATATTCTGAACATACCTCTTAAGAGATCTCTGGGAACACAAGCACTCTCTTCTTTAAAATCCCATTTCAAAACAGGTTTCTTGGCACAAGAATACCATGCATTCCCCTTTTATTTTCTAAACAAATTGCCACAAAGTTATTTTTAAATCTAATATAGTTTAACATATTTTAAGTATTTTGTTTCTTTATTTGTCGAAAATCAAATGCTTTAAAATATATTCAATACTGTAATCAATTACTATAAGTGTTATAAACAAATTTCAATTTTACAAAATTTCTTCTTTATTAAGAAAGACCCTACAATGTGCAGCAAAACCCTTCTTCTGAGGGAAACATATTGATATCTGAGGCATCAATATTAATTCCCTGAAACTTCCTAGCTGGAGTATAGTATGAACCATTTAGTCTATCATTATAACGAGGATTGCAGTGGAGGTCATTCTGAAGCTATCACAAGGTTATGGGAAGAACAAATTACTGTTAATTTAATTTCACCCCCATTTTTATATATTGTCATCTTCACATTCCTTGCCATCAAAACTATAATGAGTCAGTAGAGTATTGTAGTTACAAGTCCCAGACATCTATTTAACTCTTTTTGTTTCCGATCTTATTTAAAAGAAAAAAAAATTAAAACAAAATTTTACATAAAATTAATTTAGCGTTTATTAGTTTTTCATGGTCAAATTCTGGTAAGTTTAATGGAAAGTGTGGCAAAAAAGCAAGCAAGCAAATAAAACCATCTCACATCATAGTGAATGATTGGAAAATCACATGTTAACAAAGAATTTGCATTATCTCATCTGTGTCCCTTCTCTAAAAGCTTTTGGAAAAGGTTCTTCATCAAAACAAGGGTGTTAGCAAAGAAAAAGGAAAACATGGGATACAGGAAATAGGAGATCCCACAAGAGACACAAGGCAAAGGAAATCCTAGGGTCGTTGTGAGGGAGACCCCAGGATGGCACCTATGGCAGAGGTGCAGAAAGCAGTATAGGGATCTCAAAGAGAAACTTCTCTGGAGAAAAAAAGTTTAATAGAATATCTGAAGCAACTGAACATCTTGAGGGATGATTTACTCCAGGAGCTGCAAACTGCATACAGCCCATGGGCCCAATCTACAGTAGTGGAGCTGAATAGTTGTAAAAGAGACTGCAAGGTCCAAGGATTAAAAGTTTCAATGATTTATAGGATTTTTTTAAGGAAAAATTTGCCAAAAAGGTTTCAGAATGATTCGCAGTAAGCACATTAGAAAATTAAGCAAAGGATGATAAAGGATAATAATTGACACCACTGAAAACAAATAGTTGCATAGAAAAGGAAAAATAATAGTTTGCTCCATGACTTCTCTGTGAAGTGCATTGTACAGTTATAGTAATGTAAGTGTTGAATATTCATCTAAGCAGAATCATAGTATTTGAGGAGGATGGTGAAGGCTAGGGGAGAAAAGAGAGCTTCACCTTTGTCATACATAATAGAAATTCAATAGGTAATGAATAAAAATGAAAAATCAGAGAGTAACAATTAAAACTATGTTTAAACACATGACACCAAGAGAATCAACTAAAGCAGATAAAAGTGTTGCCTCTAGTGAGGAAAAGAGAAAGAAAAAGAGTTGACACTGCTGTTTTGTTAACAAACTTTGTACAACTCTTTGACTGAAATTATGTGCATATGTAATTCTGCAAAAGATAAAATTAAGACTTAAAATAAAGTTGACCTGGCATAATATAAAACCCACACATAAAATGTTAATAGTCATTTCAGGGAGTTTTCAGGCCTGGACAATGTACTGCCCATGTGCATTTAATTATTCTACTGATCCATGGTTAGAACAATTATCCAAAATGACCAATTCACATAATCTTTGCACCCTAATGAAAAACATTTATTGTTATATAAGAACAGTTAAGTGCTACTGATTCCATGGGACTTTAAATATATAGTTGACCTTTGTACAACATGAGTTTCAATTGTGAGGGTCCACTTATAAGTTACCTTTTCAACCAAATGCATATCAGAAATACAGTATTTGCAGGATGCAAAACCTGCATATACAAAAGGCCGACTTTCCCTATTGGCAGATTGGGTGAGGCTCACTGCAGAACTTGAGCATGCATGAATTTGGGTGTACTGGAGTGGTTCTGGAACCAATTCCCAGTGTATATGGAGGGATGACAGTAATAGATATTCTGAGAACTATTTCTCCAAGAAGTCTCATATAATTCTGGAAGTTATTTATTTATGGTGACACTATAAGCTAATGTTTATTTCAGCTCCTCTGCCTACAAAATGAAAAAAAAAAAGAAAGAAAAAGGAGAGAAAAGAAAGACAAATATATCCTAAGATTATTATCAAGGAAAAAGATAAATAAGAATTCTTTAGTGCTAGGTAACAGAAAATTTTAAAATACTATATATAAAAAAAAGTATGTTACAGACTAAGAAAAGTATTTGCTGGAGCTATTCTCATTCTCTTCTGACATTTAACAGATTCATGCAATATTCTACCCAACTATCCTGAATGCCAAGCTATAACCAAAGCTTTCTTGTTTCCTGAATAGTGCTTTGCAATTTAGAATACTTTTTTTCTAATAATCACTGCAGCGATTTGGCTTATATTTAATGCTATTAATTTTTACTTTGATACATAAATAACATGTATGCTATTAAGTCTGCCTTTAAAAATAAAGGCATTCCTACATATAATCACAGATACTACACAAAATTGAGTTTCTCTTTGTTGCATGTATAATTCAAAACTGAAAATACCATTGCATTTAATGTTTCTGATTCTCCTAGCAATAATTTGTCCTTTTCATACTACATCTAAGACTTAATTCATCAACTATGAGATCATTAGTATTTGGGTGCTGGCATCCTAGAATATAAGAGTGATAGAATACAATGAGCCTTGTGTTGAGAAACTTTTACAGGCAGCAAAGAATGCAAACAATATGAAAGAAGAGATGAGCTCATGCATAAGATGTACTAGTGTGAACTGAAGTATTGAAAGTTGGTATGCCTTAATGTCAAATAAAGATCTTAATCTTATTTGACTCTTTGAATCTTAAGAACTATAAGATTGAATGATGTGGTTATAGTCATTTGAAGTCTAAATTTTCTAACTTTTAATACCTTTCGTTCAAAGTGACTACTGTAATCAAAAGAAAACATAGAAGAATCAATTTTTTGAAGATGTATTTGGTACTATTTTCAGTGAATTTTTAAACTGTGCCTACATAATATCAGAACATCAGGGTGAAAATTATATTCAGTCAACCAGAAAGTTTTGAATACAAACCAAAAATAAAGATGAAGGATAACAAAATATAAATCCTAAAACTTCACAGAAAATTTATTTTTGCTTTATTTCTTGTTGTAGCAAGCCCTTCTGACTCCTTAGGCTTTCATGTAATACCATGTCACTGAATCATTTTACTCTGTACTCTCTCTTTCTTTGGGACCTCAGATTTTCTGAGGGATTACATTCCTGCTTATCCTTGAAAAGTTTTACAAAACAATCTTACTCTGTCTGTTTTCTCTTTTAAATCTGTCATTCTACTCCCCAACATTGGTTTTATTGCTAAAAATATCTCTTTTCCTCATATCTTCCCAGCTGCCTTCCCACTCAAAGGAAACACAGTTTTCCTTCTGTGGCTTTAGATTAGGAAAGTAAAACTACTCAAAATAACTTAAATAATTTAAACCAACCAGCATCTTCTTTTAGGCAGAGTTTTTTATGATTCAACACGAGTCACCTAACTTGATCCTGATTTTGGAATTTCTACAATTTCAGCCATTTCAACAGAATCATCTAATGTTAAGCTTTGTCTTATGGTCTCATGGTCTGCTTTTCTTGGAGAGGAGTCTCTGTTCTCCGCCTCTTGAGTTCTTTATCTGGTTTTTAACCCACTGCTTTATTTATTCGCCCTGGCTCCTGTGTGGACCTTGATTCCCCACTGGTCACCAACATTTTTCATTCATTAAATTTTTTATTCAATAAATTTATTGCTGATGTTGTTTTTGGCAAGTCACTATGCCAGGTACAGAGAGGAATTTGTTTGTTTGTTTGTTGAGATGGAGTCTCACTCTGTCTCCCAGGCTGGAGTGCAGTGGCATGATCTCGGCTCACTGCAAGCTCCGCCTCCTGGGTTCACGCCATTCTCCTGCCTCAGTAGCTGGGACTACAGGCGCCCGCCACTACGCCCGACTAATTTTTTGTATTTTTAGTAGAGACGGGGTTTCACCATGTTAGCCAGGATGGTCTCGATCTCTTGACTTCATGATCCGCCCGCCTCAGCCTCCCAAAAGTGCTGGGATTACAGGCGTGAGCCACTGCACCGGGCCCCTACAGTGAGGAATTTTTAAAAGTCAAACACGGACATCTCAGGGACCTCACATTATAATAAAGCCTGCATACAAAAGACTAAAATAAAAAGAAGGATACACGAACCTACCATAGGAGAGTTTTGGAAAACGCTGTGAATTCTGATCAAAGGGATTACTGGGACAAGAAGTTGTGACATGGAATGAAAAAAAGGACAAGGTTGAGACATGGAATGAAAAAAAACTTTCATGGAAAAAATAAACATGGATAGAATTTGAAAACCTAAGATATGTGCACACTTTGGGGGCCCGTAGGCAGGTAGTAGTACACAGGGTGATTCAAAAAGGGAAGAATTCCAGGCAGTGGAAACATGAGTTGTATCAGGCGTAGAAACCTGGAACAAAATATTCATCTTTGCTCAGAGCTCAGTCTGAAGGAGAGGAAGAGCAGTAAAAATGAGAGTAACCACCTCCAATTCACTTTACTCCCAGTTTTCTTGGTACCAAAGAGTTAATAATATCTTTATCTGCATACGAAACAGGGACTTTTGTCATGTGAAATATGAGTCAGGAGTATTATTTGGCTAGCACCTCAGAGAGCATTTGTAATCTATATGATATTAATCAGGAAGTGATTAAACAGCAATGCCCTTTTCTACCTTTGCCTGGAAATGTTCAATGGTGTAACACAAGCAAGAGCCATGAGGATGCTTCACAAATGAGGGATCCATTTTCAGTTGACTGCAAATAAGAGGAGATTCTTTCAGCTTAAAGGACTTACAAGCCCTTTCTATCAATCTGACCAATGAGAATATTTTCCTGAAGTAGTGATGGTTATGTTGAGATGTAATCGATGACCAAGAGCTGGTGAAAGGGGTAGGTGCAACACAGGCATTGCAAGGAGAGGGCACAGCACACACAAAGGCTTAGTGGTGGAAGGGAGAAGGGCACTTTCAAGGAACTGAAAGTCTGTAGCAGTACAGAAGGAGGGAGGGGCAGCATGTAGCAAGGTGAAACAGGAGATCACTAAAGGGCCTTGGCCGAGTATACAGCTTTTGGTCAATACCCAAAGAGAAAGGAGAAGTCATATAAAAGTTGTAAGCAAGAGAGTGACATAATCAGAGTTTAACTTCCTAAAGACTATTTTGGATGTTGCAGAGCAGTGATTGGAGTAGAACAAGAATGGACACAAGAGATCAGTTAGAAGTTATAAGAGTAATCTAGCAGATAGATGGCAGTGCTTAGGCTGGAATATTTGTGGTGAGAGAAATAAAAGAAAATAGATGGAATCAAGGAATATTTGGAAGACAAAACTAACTGCATGCAGAAGCTGATAAAAAAATAAAAGTAACTAAGGAGAGAATTTATCCAGAATTACTCCCACATTTCTAGTTTGCAGAATTTGATAGATGGTAGACTCATTAATAAGAGTTATGGAATAGAAGAAAGTCAGATTTGAAGGGAAACATAAGTTTATTCGTGGATGTAAGGTTAAAACACTCTTAGGACATCAGGAGTAGTATATAGAGGGTCTCCCATCCCCTGCAGCTAGAGTAGAATAATCTGAAGGTTGGACCCATGATGAATTACAACACAGAGAAACTGCAGAGTGAGTTGAATTCTCCACCCCCTCAGATATGCTATAACAAGGTCAGGGCCATTTTTGAAAAAGAGTGGGGTCGGGGGACTTGGGATAAAGACATCTGAGAAAGTGCACGGGAGATCTGTTAATCCCTAAAGTCCCTGAGTCCTCTGGACCTGGAGAATTGGACTATTTGTTTCTATTTAAGGCCAGCAATGGCCCTTTGTTGAAGATGATGCAAGGTCTTTGCCTTGAAAGATGTATTCACCAGGGTTCCATCAGAGAAATTAGACCAGTAGGAAATACACATTAAGAGATTTATTACAAGAAATTAGTTTAAGCAATTGTGACAGCTGGCTAGGCAAGTCTAAAATGTACAGGGCAGGCTATCAGGAATGGCAAATTGGAACTTTCAGGTAATACTGAAACTGCAGTCCACAGGTGAAAATTTCTTCTGGGAAGCCTCAGTTCAGCTCTTATAGCCTTTCAACTCATTCAATCATACTCATCCAGATTGTGTAGGGTCATTTTCCTTGCTTAAAGTAAACTGGTTATAGACTTTCATCACAACTGCAAAATACCGTGACAGCACCACTTTGATGAGCAATTGCTTTAATAACTGTTGATTATGGTCTAGCTAAGTTGGCACATAAAACTGACCATCATATATGATAGCATGTGTGCCCATCAAGATTTAACTCCACCTCGCCTCCTCGTCTCCAGGCCAATGACTAGGGCTAATTCACAGTATAACCAGCAGGGCAAGTGTTGTAAAGAATAAAAGGGATTATACAAATATAGGGTTCTAGTACCTTCTCCAGGACTGGCAAGAATCAGGAGGGTATATATAGGATCCTAAAAGTGCTGTATGAAAATGGGGGTGAGAGAACAGAATATGAACTTGGATAAGGGAGAGTATATCAATATGGGATTAACCCTCTCTTGTAACACAAAATTTAGTATGCTGGCAAACACCTCAAGAGATGGTTATAAAACAGTGAAGTAGTAATTCTAGCACTGCCATAGCAGTCAGTGGTAGGAAAGACTAAAAAGAGCAGAGAAGCAGCCATGCCAGAATGAATATCGTATTTAATCTAGAAAATTCATCAGCTGACTATGATCCATTGAGGGCCCAGAGGACACTTGATTTACCAAAGCAATAAAGAGCATGTTGTAGAGGGAAGTATTAACATGATTGAGAAGCTCAGTGATGGCTGTCTTTTGGATCCCAGGGCTGAAGGTAGGAGGTGCTTTTACAAAAACCAAGGATGATAGGACCTCAAAGTAACAAAGGCTAGGTGTCAGATACAGGTGCAATTTTTGGAACAAATGACAAGGTCAGAGTCATCCAGGGATCCTGACCTGCAGAGATCTACAGAAATGTTTAATAGAATGTGGTATTCTAGGATAAAAATAGGTGGAAAACCAGAAAAATATTGTTTAATTTTTATAACCAAAAGAAATTGAATATAATTGGAAGGTTGAGGGCAAATGACCCCCCCCCAAAAAAAAATATTGATTACTTACCCAGTTTCCAAACCTAAGGCAGATCTTAGATTTGAAACACATTAACTAAAAAAGGGATTGGATTCTTGTGGGAAAGAACCCTTTAACTCTATAGCAATAACATAAGGTAAGGATTCTCCCTAGTTCTTCTCCAAAGGGACCTATGGTCATTTATTTGGGTAAACACAAACCAAGGAAAGGTAATAGTCAGAACTTTTGAGAATGTTGGTAAGAGTCTGAATTGCTGTGGATATCTAACAACCTAAAGTATGTTGACACCCATATTAGAGTGAGGGGTACATGAGATTAGAGTAGGTCATCTCTGTTCATGATCATTTCTCCACTACCTGAATGAAAGATCAAACTGGACACACTTGGTAATAGGCAGTAACCCTATGTTGATTCAGTGACATGCGATATAAGAGCTCTCAGAGTTGCCAAGGCCGTGGGTAAACTCCTGAAATTGATTTCCTATCCAAAACCGAGATCGCAAATTTTAAAAAACAATATCACAGTGAGTAATGACAGATTAATCTTACCATTAAAAATTAAAGTATGCAGAGTGGTGGTCCTCTGTTATTTTGGGATAGATCTTCAACTCCAAAGCCACCCACCTTTACTTTTGTTTTGTGATGCTGGGGCTGGTTCTCTAAAAGCCAAATACTGAGTTTGTCATCTGGCTGCATGATTTCCTACGTATCAAGGATGCTAGAAGAGTCTGCAAGGTTGTTTGCTTTCTGTAGTCTTTCTTTCTCTCTTTCTCCCTCCCTTCCTCCCTTCCTCCCCTCCCCTCCCCTCCCCTCCCTTCCCTTTCTTTCCTTCTTCTTTCTGCCTTGCTCTGTCACCCAGGCTGGAGTGCAGTGGTGCAATCTTGGCTCACTGCAACCTCCGCCTCCCAGGTTTAAGCGATTCTCTTCCCTCAGCCTCCCAAGCAGCTGGGATTATAGGTGCATGCCAACACGCCTGGATAATGTTTGTATTTTTAGTAGAGACAGGGTTTCACCATGTTGGTCAGGCTGGTCTTGAACTCCTGACCTCAGGTGATCCGCCCGCCTCAGCCTTCCAAAGTGCTGTGATTACAGGCATAAGCCATGCACCCTGGTCTCTGTGGGCTTTCTTTATCACATGTTAACACCCACCCGAGAGCCATGGAAGAGGCACTAAACAACCAGGTAGGCAGAATGAGTCAGCTAATTGACGTCAGCCAGCCTCTGTTATTGCTGGCATAATCACTCGTGAGTGCCATGGCCATGGTAACGGGGATAAGAGACGCTACATGGATCCAACAGTATGAGCTTCAACTTACTAAGGATAATCTAGCTTATTCTATGGAATGGTCAACTTGCCAGCAGCAGAAATAAACACTGAGCTCCCAATATAGTATCACTCCTTAAGCACTTAGTGAAAAGGTAGTTTGGACTCCATCTATTCTCAAAGGAGCAGAAATTTATCTCGATTGGACTTGTCACGACTTTGGGTATTGGTTTACCTTTTCTGCCCATAGGGCTTTAGGCAACACTACTGTCTAAGAGCCTATAGAGTACTGATCTATTGACAATAAATACCATATAACATCACCTCAAACAAAGAGACTCACTTTATAGAAAAAGAGATGTGGCAATGACTATAGCATGCACTAATCCTATACCACACCATACCAACTAGTAGCTTCCATCCTGATAGAACAAGACAGTCTTTCCAAGGTGCAGTTAAAGTACCAAATGGAGGTGAGACCCTAAAAGGATGGGACACCATCTACCAGGATTAATTATATATCCTATACAATGAGCGTTATATGGTGCCATGTTTCCAGTAGGTAGACTAAATGGACCAGCAGCAAAGGGGTGAAAGTAGGAATGGCCTCACTTACCATCCCTCCTAGTGACTCGCGTGGGAACTTTCTACCACAAGTTTAGACATTACGGGTCTAGAGACCCTCATTCCCAAAGAGGAAATTCTTTCATGAGAAGACACAGCAGGACTTCTACTTAACTTTGAGTTATGGCTACTAAATTCAGGTCCATTGTACCAAGAAACCAAAAAGTAAGGAAAGGAGTTACCACATGACAAGGGTAAATGACCTTGACCAGGAGGAAGCGTGACTACCGTTACACAATGTGGATAGGGAAGAGTGTTACTGGCATCCAAGTGATCCACTGGGACATCTCTTGATACTCTCCTGCCCAACTGTAAATGGACTTGGCCGATGGACAAGTCCAGCAACCATAGCCTGAGGAGGACATGGTGACTGTGGGTCACCATGAGGGAATGGGTATGAAAATCAGTTGTGGTCTCAAGACTAGATACAGCAACTGGAGTTCTAGTTCTTCCTATTAACATTCATTGTGTAAGATTTCCCAATAAATGAGACCAATAAGAAGCTTGGAGCAACTACTCCTCAGTGTGGTGAACTTACCATTTGCAGCAAATGGATCTGAGCAGGCCAATGGATATATTCACCGATGCCATCTTTCTAAAAGAGGAACTCATTTCCCCAGGTGACTGACGGGTTTGTTAGTTGCTGGGGCCTCACAGCTGTATTTCTCTCCTGAAAGTGCCAAAGGGAACCTCCTTACCCCAGGGTTCTTCCCTTCTATTTCAATGCTGTTTAATACAATTACAGACAAAGGACTCTTACATCAATTCAGAAAAGCTCTGATGAACCATGCCAGTTCCAGAGTTCCCACTAGATTTGGTAAGGCCTCTGGTACAAATGCATCCATTTGGCAAGCTCTCCTTCTTTTCAATCCTGCCTCCCCAAATTCTTTATAGTCTCTTCTGAAAGTACTCTCCATAAAACTTCCTACATACAAACCTCTTTCTAAAATCTGTTTCCAGAAAACCCAACCTGAGATTAAGGTTATTCCCAAAAGTCAAAGCTATATGCAGAGTGGGTACTGATGCCAGTTTGGAATGCACTGAGGAGTAGGTGGGAGAGGAGGAAATGAAATAAAATTTGGTTAAATAAAGAGAAATAATTAGAGCAGTAGTGCTAGTTTCTCAATGCCCTCATTTGTAAAATGGAGATTAATAATAGTACTATACTTCAAAGATACGTTATCCTTTTGTTACAGATTGGGAGGATAATGTTGCTATATACCACAGGGTATATGTTTATCAATCATCATTTTACCAATTAGGAAATTAAGGTACAGAAAAAATATGAATTGTTCAAAACTTTAGACATATTAAGGAGTAGAACCAGGATACAGACTCAGGCAAACCTGACTGTAAAGTGTGTGTACAGATCTACCATTTTCTACTGCTTCTTCAGAAGACAAGAGGGATTGAGGCAGGGGTGGGCTGGAACTGGATTGTACTAGATGCAAAGCCTATGTAGTCATCTCTGTCCATGCATAGTGTGTTGATATCATACTAGTAGCTTAAAATCAACCATGGTAGTAAGTTTTACACTACAGAAATCAGCAAATGCTGCAAATCAGGATTTCTTTTTTCAGAAGGCTATTCGTTAAACATTAGCAGAAGACTATTGGACTGGTCTTAAAGGGAGGGACACCATCTCAACTGTGATAAGAAGAAACAAAGAAAAGATGAGTACAGATTCACAAAAATAAGCAGGGTCAGTAGTGGGAAATCAAGGTGATTTCCATTTTCTCCATGTGGAATCTGGTGGCAAGACCATCTATTAAGAGTTGGGGGACAGGTGTGGTATCACATGTTTGTGGGGAGGATCATTATCATTCGTATAATTTCCATAATGATAAGGATGAATTAAATTATAGCTATTATTATTTTTTTATTATACTTTAAGTTCTAGGGTACATGTGCACAACTTGCAGGTTTGTTACATATGTATACTTGTGCCATGTTGGTGTGCTGCACCCATCAACTCGTCAGCACCCATCAACTCGTCATTTACATCAGGTATAACTCCCAATGCAATCCCTCCCCCCTCCCCCATCCCCATAACAGGCCCCGGTGTGTGATGTTCCCCTTCCCGAGTCCAAGTGATCTCATTGTTCAGTTCCCACCTATGAGTGAGAACATGCGGTGTTTGGTTTTCTGTTCTTGCGATAGTTTGCTGAGAATGATGGTTTCCAGCTACATCCATGTCCCTACAAAGGACACAAACTCATCCTTTTTTATGGCTGCATAGTATTCCATGGTGTATATGTGCCACATTTTCTTACTCCAGTCTGTCACTGATGGACATTTGGGTTGATTCCAAGTCTTTGCTATTGTGAATAGTGCCGCAATGAACATATGTGTGCATGTGTCTTTATAGTAGCATGATTTATAATCCTTTGGGTATCTACCCAGTAATGGGATGGCTGGGTCATATGGTACATCTAGTTCTAGATCCTTGAGGAATCACCATACTGCTTTCCATAATGGTTGAACCAGTTTACAATCCCACCAACAGTGTAAAAGTGTTCCCATTTCTCCACATCCTCTCCAGCACCTGTTGTTTCCTGACTTTTTAATGATTGCCATTCTAACTGGTGTGAGATGGTATCTCATTGTGGTTTTGATTTGCATTTCTCTGATGACCAGTGATGATGAGCATTTTTTCATGTGTCTGTTGGCTGTATGGATGTCTTCTTTTGAGAAATGTCTGTTCATATCCTTTGCCCACTTTTTGATGAGGTTGTTTTTTTCTTGTAAATTTGTTTGAGTTCTTTGTAGGTTCTGGATATTAGCTCTTTGTCAGATGAGTAGATTGCAAAAATTTTCTCCCATTCTGTAAGCTGCCTGTTCACTCTGATGGTAGTTTCTTTTGCTGTGCAGAAGCTCTTTAGTTTAATTAGATCCCATTTGTCAATTTTGGCTTTTGTTGCCATTGCTTTTGGTGTTTTAGACATGAAGTCCTTGCCCATGCCTATGTCCTGAATGGTATTACCTAGGTTTTTTTCTAGGGTTTTTATGGTTTTAGGTTGAACATTTAAGCCTCTAATCCATCTTGGATTAATTTTCGTATAAGGAGTAAGGAAAGGATCCAGTTTCAGCTTTCTACTTATGGCTAGGCAATTTTCCCAGCACCATTTATTAAATAGGAAATCCTTTCCCCATTTCTTGTTTTTGTGAGGTTTGTCAAAGATCAGATGGCTGTAGATGTGTGGTATTATTTCTGAGGACTCTGTTCTGTTCCATTGATCTATATATCTGTTTTGGTACCAATACCATGCTGTTTTGGTTACTGTAGTCTTGTAGTATAGTTTGAAGTCAGGTAGCGTGATCTCTCAAGCTTTTTTCTTTTGAAAAAATTGTCTTGGCAATGTGGGCTCTTTTTTGGTTCCATATGAACTTTTAAGCAGTTTTTTTCCAATTCTGTGAAGAAAGTCATTGGTAGCTTGATGGGGATGGCATTGAATCTATAAATGACCTTGGGCAGTATGGCCATTTTCACGATATTGATTCTTCCTATCCATGAGCATGGAATGCCCTTCCATTTGTTTGGGTCCTCTTTTATTTCACTGAGCAGAGGTTTGTAGTTCTCCTTGAAGAGGAGATGCAGTTTCTTCCTAGCATCGATAATCTTTACATTTTGGCATGTTTTTGCAATGGCTGGTACCAGTTGTTCCTTTCCATGTTTAGTGCTTCCTTCAGGGACTCTTGTAGGTAGGCCTGGTGGTGACAAAATCTCTAAGCATTTGCTTGTCTGTAAAGGATTTTATTTCTCCTTCACTTATGAAACTTAGTTTGGATGGATATGAAATTCTGGGTTTAAAATTCTTTTCTTTAAGAATGTTGAATATTGGCCCCCACTCTCTTCTGGCTTGTAGAGTTTCTGCCAAGAGATCTGCTGTTAGTCTGATGGGCTTCCCTTTGTGGGTAACGCGACCTTTCTCTCTGGCTGCCCTTAACATTTTTTCCTTCATTTCAACTTTGGTGAATCTGGCAATTATGTGTCTTGGAGTTGCTCTTCTCGAGGAGTATCTTTGTGGCATTCTCTGTATTTCCTGAATTTGAATGTTGGCCTGCCTTACCAGGTTGGGGAAGTTCTCCTGGATGATATCCTGAAGAGTGTTTTCCAAGTTGGTTCCATTTTCCCCCTCACTTTCAGGCACCCCAATCAGACGTAGATTTGGTCTTTTTACATAATCCCATACTTCTTGTAGGCTTTGTTCATTTCTTTTTCTTCTTTTTTCTTTAGACTTCTCTTCTCACTTCATTTCATTCATTTGATCCTCAATCGCTGATACTCTTTCTTCCAGTTGATCGAGTCAGTTACTGAAGCTTGTGCATTTGTCACATATTTCTCGTGTCATGGTTTTTATCTCTGTCAGTTCGTTTATGGTGTTCTCTGCATTGATTATTCTAGTTATCCATTTTTCCATTCTTTTTTCAAGATTTTTAGTTTCTTTGCACTGGGTACATAATTCCTCCTTTAGCTCTGAGAAGTTTGATGGATTGAAGCCTTCTTCTCTCAACTCATCAAAGTCATTCTCCATCCAGTTTTGATCTGTTGCTGGCAATGAGCTGCGTTCCTTTGGAGGGGGAGATGTGCTCTTATTTTTTGAATTTCCAGCTTTTCTGCTCTGCTTTTTCCCCATCTTTCTGGTTTTATCTGCCTTTGGTCTTTGATGATGGTGACGTACTGATGGGGTTTTGGTGTGGGTGTCCTTTGTTAGTTTTCCTTCTAACAGTCAGGACCCTCAGCTGTAGGTCTGTTGGAGATTGCCTGAGGCCCACTCCAGACCCTATTTGCTGGGTATCAGCAGCAGAGGCTGCAGAAGATAAAATATTGCTGAACAGTGAGCTATCCTGTCTGATTCTTGCTCTGGAAGCTTCATCTCAGGGGTGTACCCCACCGTGTGAGTTGTGGGGTGTCAGTCTGCACCTAGTGGGGGATGTCTCCCAGTTAGGCTACTCAGGGGTCAGGGACCCACTTGAGCAGGCAGTCTGTCCATTCTCAGATCTCAACCTCCGTGTTGGGAGATCCACTGCTCTCTTCAAAGCTGTCAGACAGGGTCATTTGCACCTGCCAAACTTTCTGCTATTTTTTGTTTAGCTGTGCGCTGTCCCCAGAGGTGAAGTCTACAGAGACTGGCAGGCCTCCTTGAACTGCTATGGGCTCCACCCAGTTCGAGCTTCCCAGCGGCTTTGTTTACCTACTTAAGCCTCAGCTATGGCGGTCGCCCCCTCCTCCAGCCTCGCTGCTGCCTTGCAGTTAGATCACAGACTGCTGGGCTAGCAATGAGGGAGGCTCCGTGGGCGTGGGACCCTCCCGGCCAGGTGTGGGATATAATCTCCTGGTGTGCCATTTGCTAAGACCCTTGGTAAAGCACAGTATTAGGGTGGGAGTTACCCGATTTTCCAGGTGTTATATGTCTCAGTTCTCCTGGCTAGGAAAAGGGATTCCCTTCCCCCTTGCACTTCCCAGGTGAGGCGATGCCTCGCCCTGCTTCAGCTCTCGCTGGTCGGGCTGCACAAGCTGACCAGCACCGATGTCCAGTACTCCCCAGTGAGATGAACCCGGTACCTCAGTTGAAACTGCAGAAATCACTCGTCTTCTGTGTCGCTCACGCTGGGAGCTGGAGACTGGAGCTGTTCCTATTCAGCCATCTTGCTCCAGGACCCAATTATAGCTATTATCATCAAATATGCCATTGACCATTTATACTCTGTCAATAATTACTAAATAGCATACAATTCTCTTGTGTGCAGATTTAATTATTCTTAACAAATCCTTTTGTTTTACAAGTCCAGAATTGAAGTTCAGAATTGAAGAACTCCTTCAATTATTATTGAATATAAATTTCTTAACCATGTGAATTCTATTTATGAAATTTAAGACTTTTGTGCCCCGAATGACAAAACAATACAGTATGTACAGCCTTCCTTTGAAATTCAATCAAAGCTTGTTTTGTCACGTGCCCTACAAGTTACTCTTTCTCATATTTCATCTCAATGACTCTGAGAAATGTGTGTGTTTGTGTCATTTCATTGTCCAGTATCTCTCTTTTTAATAATTAACATTAATATTCTTTAAATGAAAGAGATTCTTTACATCTTACAGTGTGCTGAAAAAGGAAACAGAAAAGAAGGAAAGAGAAGGAAAGCCTGTAACTCTGTGACAAGCATATTTGGGGGAAAAAGAAGCCCCAGGGCAGAATTAAGAATGAATGAAGCTGAAATTTAATCCCTGGGATCTGTGGGACATTGGAAAGAGCAAAGAGATGCCACAAGCTGACTGAGAAGTGATCTGGGGGGCTCAGCATGCAGCATGCCATAGACAAAGAATGGAGTCTTCTGAGGGTTGAGATGGTACATCACCCGCATATGCACCTGTTCCAGATCACCAGCTTTAACATGCACTGGCATGTGTGAATCTATCTTTGGTTTTCAGGGCTTTGAAATAAAAAAAAAATATGACATATAGGGCTTTTCAGAAAGAGTAAAATGAAAGCAAAAAGTTGCTAATCTATTGTGTCACCCAAAATCACTTTATAAAAGATTAAAAGTTATGTTAGATACATTTAGATGAAAAATATTTTTACTTAAGTATACCATTTCTAGTTATTTTGCAGGGGAAGAGCAACAATTCTTAGGAAAGGAAAATCTTTATGCAGTTTTTCATCCTGTAGCACTTTACCCATGCATTCTATAACCTTGTAAGCTAAGATCTTTATCATAAAATAATGACCTAGCATTAGCTTTGTAATTGTTATTCAGAGTATAATTTAACACTAAGGAGAAAAAAATAAGCTCTGTCATCATAGGGCTAAATCATTTCTAATGTCCCCTACAGCAGTAAGTGTAGTACATAGCTGAGGGCTTAAAATTCTTTCATCAGAGAACCCAATTATTTTATGAAAAGGAAAGACTATATGTCAATGATTTTAGTTGCTGTTTTTATGGTTTGTTAAATAATTAGTCTGATTCAAAACTAGGACATGTTCTGAAAAGTTAGCTTCTTATCCCTATGGGATTACTGCTGTATTGTGCACTGCTCACAATACTGAGTTTACAAACATTTGCTGGTGTAATGATGCAGCAAAAGCCAGGGCATGGGTTTGGTGGAAAGAAATGTCAAGTATGTAAGTGAGATCAAGAGATGAGAGAGAACTAAAAGAAAATGATCCTGTGGGACCAATGATACAAATTTCTCTAGACAACTGTTGGGTCAGGTCAGAATATTTCTCAACATTTATTTCAGCCTGTAACACCTTACATTCACCTGTTATGCAGCTCCTCTTCAGTATAATTGTATTCACTCATTCAGTAAGCATTTACCCTACTTTATGCCAGTTACAAGTGTGCTGGGCTCAGCAGCTACAGCACACAAATGGGAGAAATGGTGACATAAAGACATAACTACAATGCAATATAGAAATAGTGTTTCGTTTCAATACAATTCAGCTCAGATCAAATATAGCAGCGTGAGGTCAAAAAACTAGCCTTGATGTGTTCCATCACTGCATCTGGAAATGGGGATAAATACACATATTTGCCCATCTCGCTGAGCTCAAATGCATGACTTCTAAGTCTTCATTCATAATAAGAATAGGCAGTGTACAGTTTGATGCTTAGTGTTACCAGTAACATGGCCAAAAAGGTATGGAAAAGGGCAGAATTAATTTGACCTGATGAAATAATGCAGCCCAGAAAAGTAAACTAGCCATGGGCAGAGAGAATGCTGGTCAGGAGTATGTGGGCAAAGCTAGAGACACTGAAATGCACATGGCTTTTTTGTGTAACCAACTGATTTGTGGCACTGGTTCCCTCCTCCCCATTTTTCCCTCTCCTTGTATTATCTTCTCCTCTCTAAATGAACTCATATGATCTTGTTAAGGGGTAGGTAGAATAAACTTGCATCACTTAGTCTTTGCTCTGGATTGCTCCCAGCTAATTGCCTGCGTAATCCCTCTAATCTGGGTCATCAGGAAAAGAACTCAGTTTTCACAACATAAGCACTGATTAATCCAGCTGCTAAGATTTGGCTTCATGGGATGTAAGACATACCATTTTTGAGCTAACTTTAGTCAATCAACTGATCAACCCAACATACACACAATCTGTTGATATTCTATAAGTCAAAATCAATAAACTGTTCTCCAAACTCACCCCCATTGCACCTTTTGCACCCCCATTGCACCTTCTCAAGTGCCACCTATCTTTTCCACGTTACTCCTAACTACGGCCTTGCATAAGCCTCTACTGTTCTATCCATTCTTACTGCTTTTCTTCTCATCATGACTACCATGGTATTCCTGCCTCCCTATGTTTATTTAGAAGTGAAGTATGACTCAGTAAACCTTCTAGATACTTCCATGCCAAGCTGAAGGCCACCTTATCAGGGGGAGTTCACCCTGATGATCCCTAGACCTATTATGCTCTTCCATAGCTTACTGGGTAGAGAGAACAGGCTTCACCTGGTTTCACAGCCTGACTTTCTCTTCCATAGCTTACTGGGTGGAGAGAACAGGCTTCACCTGGTTTCACAGCCTGACTTGGACTCTGACTATATGACTTTGGGAAGGTTGTCCACCACCTTGCTCCCTTTCGTCACTTGTAAGATACAAATATTTTCACTTACCTTATGAGGTTGTTGTGAGTACTAAATGAGAAAAATCAAGTAAAGTGCTAGAAGGAATGCCTAGCATATACTAAGTACATGATAACAATAACTATTCTTATTTATTAGTAGAAATAACAATGAAGGGGAGGGACAAAGATGGCCCATTAGAAGCAGCTGTGGTCTGTGGCATTCACGAAGAGGAATGAAAGCTGCAAGTGAATTCAGCACCTTCAACTAACATATCCAAGTTCTCACATTGGGACTGACTAGGCAAACAACTCAATCCACAGAGAATGAAGAAAAGCAAAGTGGGACGATGGCCCACCGAGGAGCACCACAGAGCCAAATGAACCCCCAACCATACCCTGGGAAACCAGGTGTCTCCCATGGATCTTTGCAATCTGCAGATCAGGAGATCCTCTCGTGAGCCCATGTCATCAGGTCCTTGAGTCCAATACACAAAGCTGTGTGGATTCTCAGCGGAACAGCCACTCAGGCACACACAGAGACCCAGGAGCTTTACATACTCCAGCCCCAGGATCCCTGGCAAGGGCAGAGATCTGCCCATACATATCCCCGGCAAAGGGGCTGAATCCAAGGAGCCAAGGAGTGTCATTCTGCAGGCCTCACTTCGAAAGGCACCTCAAAAGTTAAGACACACTGGCTTGGAATTCCAGCCAGCCAATAGCAATGCTAGGCAGGCTAGAGTCAGCCTGAGATGGGACCCAGTTCCTGCGGGGAGAAGTGACCTCCATCTCTGCACTTTGGTAGATTCAGATGTTTCAGCCTAGTGGAGTTGGAGAATCTAAACAGTCTGGAAGAGGAAGGGTCCCCCACAACGCAACACAACTGCCTTGCCAGGTGGTGGCCAGACTGCTTCTTTAAGTGGGACCCCAATCCATTTCTCCTCACTGGGCAGGAACTTCCTGTGGAGGCTTTAGCCACTTCAGCCAGGGTTTTATGGAGAGAGCTCTGATCTCTCCCTTAGGTGGAGCTCCTTGGGGGCGGGGCAGCCACCATCTCTGTGGTCTAGCTGGCTAAGCCATGCCAGCCTGCTGGCTTTGGAGAATCCAGAAAGTCTGGATGAGGAAGGGGCCCCCCAGTGCAGCACACCTGCTCTACCAAAAATCAATCAGACTGAGATTCTTTAAGCAGGTCCCTGATCCTGTTCCTCCCAACTGGGTGAGACCTTGCAACAACTAGAAAAAACTAGTTGCCTCAGTTTTTTTTTAATATCTGGAGGTATCCCCAGTGAAGGCCATGAAACAGCAAAAATGGCCACCTGCTCTTTTCTCTGGAAGCTCTGTTCCAGGGGGCTACTAACCTGTTGCTGACCTGAGTGTGCCCGTAAGAGGTGGCCAACAGGACTGAGGCTGAGATGGCTGAAGTGACAGAAGTAGGTTTTAGAAAGTGGGTAATAATGAACTTTGCTGAGCTAAAGGAGCATGTTGTAACCCAATGCAAAGAAGCTAAGAATCATGATAAAACAATACAGGAGCTGATAGAATAGACAGAAACATAACTGACCTGATGGAGCTAAGAAACACAACACGAGAACTTCACAATGCAATCACAAGTATCAATAGCAGGATAGACCAAGTGGAGGAAAGAATCCTAGACTTTAAGACTATCTTTATGAAATAAGGCAGGCATACAAGAATAAAGAAAAAAAAAGAATGAAAAGGAATAAACAAAACTCCAAGAAATATAGGATTAGGTAAAGAGACCAAACTATGACTCACTGGTCCTGCCCAGTGAGGAGGAATGGATTGGGATCCCACTTAAAGAAGCAGTTTGGCCATGATCTGGCAAGGCAGTTGTGCTCTTCCAGACTGTTTGGATTGTCTAATACCAGCAGGCTGGAATGTCTGAGCCTACAGAAGTACAGAGATGGAGGCCACCCCTTCCCCCAGGAATTGGTTTCCATCTCAGGCAGATTCTTACCTATTGCCATTGTCTGCCTGGTATTCCAAGCCAGTGTGTCTTAACTTGTGAGGTACATGAAAGAGACAAGCAGAATGGAACGAAGTTGGAAAACATAGTTCAGTATATCATCCAGGAGAACTTCCCCAACCTAGCAAGACAGGCCCACATTCAAATTAAGGAAATCCAGAGAACCCCAGTAAGATGCCCTATGAGAAGATCAGCCCGAAGACACATAATCTTCAGATTCTCCAGTGTCAAAATGAAAGAAAACATGTTAAGGGCAGCCAGAGACAAAGGCCAGGTCACCTACAAAGGGAAGTCCATCAGACTAACAATGGACCTCTCAGTGGAAACCCTACAAGCTAGAAGAGATTGGAGGCCAATTTTCAACACTCTTAAAGAAAAGAATTTCCGATGGGCGGAGCAAGATGGCCGAATAGGAACAGCTCCAGTCTCCAACTCCCAGTGCGAGCGACACAGAAGACTGGTGATTTCTGCATTTTCAACTGAGGTCCTGGGTTCATCTCACTAGGGAGTGCTGGATAATCGGTGCTGGTCAGCTGCTGAAGTCCGACCAGCGAGAGCTGAAGCAGGGCGAGGCATCGCCTCACCTGGGAAGCGCAAGGGGGAAGGGAATCCCTTTTCCTAGCCAGGGGAACTGAGACACACAACACCTGGAAAATCGGGTAACTCCCACCCCAATACTGCGCTTTAAGGAAACGGGCACACCAGGAGATTATATCCCACACCTGGCTGGGAGGGTCCCACGACCACGGAGCCTCCCTCATTGCTAGCACAGCAGTCTGTGATCTACCGGCAAGGCAGCAGCGAGGCTGGGAGGGGGGGCGACCGCCATTGCTGAGGCTTAAGTAGGTAAACAAAGCCGCTGGCAAGCTCGAACTGGGTGGAGCTCACAGCAGCTCAAGCAAACCTGCCTGTCTCTGTAGACTCCAGCTCTGGGGACAGGGCACAGTAAACAATAACAAACGCAGCAGAAACCTCTGCAGACACAAACGACTCTGTCTGACAGCTTTGAAGAGAGCAGTGGATCTCCCAACACAGAGGTTGAGATCTGAGAAGGGACAGACTGCCTGCTGAAGTGGGTCCCTGACCCCTGAGTAGCCTAACTGGGAGACATCTCCCACTAGGGGCAGTCTGACACCCCACACCTCACAAGGTGGAGTACCCCCGTGAGATGAAGCTTCCAAAGCAAGAAACAGACAGGTACACTCACTGTTCAGCAATATTCTATCTTCTGCAGCCTCTGCTGCTGATACCCCGGCAAACAGGGTCTGGAGTGGACCTCAAGCAATCTCCAACAGACCTACAGCTGAGGGTCCTGACCGTTAGAAGAAAAACTATCAAACAGGAAGGACACCTACACCAAAACCCCATCAGTATGTCACCATCATCAAAGACCAGAGGCAGATAAAACCACAAAGATGGGGAAAAAGCAGGGCTGAAAAGCTGGAAATTCAAAAAATAAGAGCACATCTCCCCCGGCAAAGGTGCGCAGCTCATCGCCAGCAACAGATCAAAACTGGACGGAGAATGACTTTGATGAGATGAGAGAAGAAGGCTTCAGTCCATCAAACTTCTCAGAGCTAAAGGAGGAATTATGTACCCAGCGCAAAGAAACTAAAAATCTTGAAAAAAAAGTGGAAGAATTGATGGCTAGAGTAATTAATGCAGAGAAGGTCATAAACGAAATGAAAGAGATGAAAACCATGACACGAGAAATACGTGACAAATGCACAAGCTTCAGTAACCGACTCGATCAACTGGAAGAAAGAGTATCAGCGATTGAGGATCAAATGAATGAAATGAAGCGAGAAGAGAAACCAAAAGAAAAAAGAAGAAAAAGAAATGAACAAAGCCTGCAAGAAGCATGGGATTATGTAAAAAGACCAAATCTACGTCTGATTGGGGTGCCTGAAAGTGAGGGGGAAAATGGAACCAACTTGGAAAACACTCTTCAGGATATCATCCAGGAGAATTTCTCCAACCTAGTAGGGCAGGCCAACATTCAAATCCAGGAAATACGGAGAACACCACAAAGATATTCCTCGAGAAGAGCAACTCCAAGACACATAATTGCCAGATTCACCAAAGTTGAAATGAAGGAAAAAATGTTAAGGGCAGCCAGAGAGAAAGGTCGCGTTACCCACAAAGGGAAGCCCATCAGACTAACAGCAGATCTCTTGGCAGAAACTCTCTAAGCCAGAAGAGAGTGGGGGCCAATATTCAACATTCTTAAAGAAAAGAATTTTAAACCCAGAATTTCATATCCAGCCAAACTAAGTTTCATAAGAGAAGGAGAAATAAAATCCTTTACAGATAAGCAAATGCTTAGAGATTTTGTCACCACCAGGCCTGCCTTACAAGAGACCCTGAAAGAAGCACTAAACATGGAAAGGAACAACCGGTACCAGCCATTGCAAAAACATGCCAAAATGTAAAGACCATCAAGGCTAGGAAGAAACTGCATCAACTAACGAGCAAAATAACCAGTTAATATCATAATGGCAGGATCAAGTTCACACATAACAATCTTAACCTTAAATGTAAATGGACTAAATGCTCCAATTAAAAGACACAGACTGGCAAACTGGATAAAGAGTCAAGACCCATCAGTCTACTGTATTCAGGAGACCCATCTCACATGCAGAGACATATATAGGCTCAAAATAAAGGGATGGAGGAAGATTTACCAAGCAAATGGAGAACAAAAAAAAGCAGGGTTGCAATACTAGTCTCTGATAAAACAGACTTTAAACCATCAAAGACCAAAAGAGACAAAGAAGGCCATTACATAATGGAAAAGGGATCAATTCAACAGGAAGAGATAACTATCCTAAATATATATGCACCCAATACAGGAGCACCCAGATTCATAAAGCAAGTCCTTAGAGACTTACAAAGAGACTTAGACTCCCATACAATAATAATGGGAGACTTCAACACTCCACTGTCAACATTAGACAGATCAACGAGACAGAAAGTTAACAAGGATATCCAGGAATTGAACTCATCTCTGCAGCAAGCAGACCTAATAGACATCTATAGAACTCTCCACCCCAAATCAACAGAATATACATTCTTCTCAGCACCACATCGCACTTACTCCAAAATTGACCACATAATTGGAAGTAAAGCACTCCTCAGCAAATGTACAAGAACAGAAATTATAACAAACTGTCTCTCAGACCACTGTGCAATCAAACTAGAACTCAGGACTAAGAAACTCAATCAAAACTGCTCAACTACATGGAAACTGAAAAACCTGCTCCTGAATGACTACTGGGTACATAACAAAATGAAGGCAGAAATAAAGATGTTCTTTGAAACCAATGAGAACAAAGATACAACATACCAGAATCTCTGGGACACATTTAAAGCAGTGTGTAGAGGGAAATTTATAGTACTAAATGCCCACAAGAGAAAGGAGGAAAGATCTAAAATTGACACTCTAACATCGCAATTAAAAGAACTAGAGAAGCAAGAGCAAACACATTCGAAAGCTAGCAGAAGGCAAGAAATAACTAAGATCAGAGCAGAACTGAAGGAGATAGAAACACAAAAAACCCTCCAAAAAATCAATGAATCCAGGAGTTGGTTTTTTGAAAAGATCAACAAAATTAACAGACCGCTAGCAAGACTAATAAAGAAGAAAAGAGAGAAGAATCAAATCGACGCAATTAAAAATGATAAAGGGGATATCACCACCGACCCCACAGAAATACAAACTACCATCAGAGAATACTATAAACACCTTTATGCAAATAAACTAGAAAATCTAGAAGAAATGGATAATTTCCTGGACACTTACACTCTTCCAAGACTAAACCAGGAAGAAGTTGAATCCCTGAATAGACCAATAGCAGGCTCTGAAATTGAGGCAATAATTAATAGCCTACCAACCAAAAAAAGTCCAGGACCAGATGGATTCACAGCTGAATTCTACCAGAGGTACAAGGAGGAGCTGGTACCATTCCTTCTGAAACAATTCCAATCAATAGAAAAAGAGGGAATCCTCCCTAACTCATTTTATGAGGCCAACATCATCCTCATACCAAAGCCTGGCAGAGACACAACAAACAGTTTAAGAGAATTTTAGACTAATATCCCTGATGAACATCAATGCAAAAATCCTCAATAAAATACTGGCAAACCGGATTCAGCAGCACATCAAAAAGCTTATCCACCATGATCAAGTGGGCTTCATCCCTGGGATGCAAGGCTGGTTCAACATTCGCAAATCAATAAACATAATCCAGCATATAAACAGAACCAAAGACAAGAACCACATGATTATCTCAATAGATGCAGAAAAGGCTTTTGACAAAATTCAACATCCCTTCATGCTAAAAACGCTCAATAAATTCGGTATTGATGGAACGTACCTCAAAATAATAAGAACTATATGACAAACCCACAGCCAATATCATACTGAATGGGCAAAAACTGGAAAAATTCCCTTTGAAAACTGGCACAAGACAGGGATGCCCTCTCTCATCACTCCTATTCAACATAGTGTTGGAAGTTCTGGCTAGGGCAATCAGGCAAGAAAAAGAAATCAAGGGTATTCAGTTAGGAAAAGAAGAAGTCAAATTGTCCCTCTTTGCAGATGACATGATTGTATATTTAGAAAACCCCATTGTCTCAGCCCAAAATCTCCTTAAGCTGATAAGCAACTTCAGCAAATTCTCAGGATACAAAATTAATGTGCAAAAATCACAAGCATTCTTATACACCAGTAACAGACAAACAGAGAGCCAAATCATGAATGAACTTCTATTCACAATTGCTTCAAAGAGAATAAAATACCTAGGAATCCAACTTACAAGGGATGTAAAGGACCTCTTCAAGGAGAACTACAAACCACTGCTCAGTGAAATAAAAGAGGACACAAACAAATGGAAGAACATACCATGCTCATGGATAGGAAGAATCAATATCGTGAAAATGGCCATACTGCCCAAGGTTATTTATATATTCAATGCCATCCCCATCAAGCTACCAATGAGTTTCTTCACAGAATTGGAAAAAACTGCTTTAAAGTTCATATGGAACCAAAAAAGAGCCCACAGCTCCAAGACAATCCTAAGTCAAAAGAACAAAGCTGGAGGCATCACGCTACCTGACTTCAAACTATACTACAAGGCTACAGTAACCAAAACAGCATGGTACTGGTACCAAAACAGAGATATAGACCAATGGAACAGAACAGAGTCCTCAGAAATAATACCACATATCTACACCCACCTGATCTTTGACAAACCTGAGAGAAACAAGAAATGGGGAAAGGATTCCCTATTTAATAAATGGTGCTGGGAAAATTGCCTAGCCATAAGTAGAAAGCTGAAACTGGATCCTTTCCTTACTCCGTATACAAAAATTAATTCAAGATGGATTAGAGACTTAAATGTTAGACCTAATACCATAAAAATCCTAGAGGAAATCCTAGGTAGTACCATTCAGGACATAGGCATGGGCTAAGACTTCATGTCTAAAACACCAAAAGCAATGGCAACAAAAGCCAAAATTGACAAATGGGATCTAATTAAACTAAAGAGCTTCTGCACAGCAAAAGAAACTACCATCAGAGTGAACAGGCAACCTACAGAACGGGAGAAAATTTTTGCAATCTACTCATCTGACAAAGGGCTAATATCCAGAACCTACAAAGAACTCAAACAAATTTACAAGAAAAAAACAAACAACCCCATCAAAAAGTGGGCAAAGGATATGAACAGACAGTTCTCAAAAGAAGACATTCATACAGCCAACAGACACATGAAAAAATGCTCATCATCACTGGTCATCAGAGAAATGCAAATCAAAACCACAATGAGATACCATCTCACACCAGTTAGAATGGCGATCATTAAAAAGTCAGGAAACAACAGGTGCTGGAGAGGATATGGAGAAACAGGAACACTTTTACACTCTTGGTGGGATTGTAAACTAGTTCAACCATTATGGAAAACAGTATGGCGATTCCTCAAGGATCTAGAACTCGATGTACCATATGACCCAGCCATCCCATTACTGGGGATATACCCAAAGGATTATAAATCATGCTGCTATAAAGACACATGCACACGTATGTTTATTGCGGCACTATTCACAATAGCAAAGACTTGGAATCAACCCAAATGTCCATCAGTGACAGACTGGATTAAGAAAATGTGGCACATATACACCATGGAATACTATGCAGCCATAAAAAAGGATGAGTTTGTGTCCTTTGTAGGGACATGGATGCAGCTGGAAACCATCATTCTTAGCAAACTATCACAAGAACAGAAAACCAAACACCGCATGTTCTCACTGATAGGTGGGAACTGAATAATGAGATCACTTGGACTCGGGAAGGGGTACACCACACACTGGGGCCTATCATGGGGAGGCGGGAGGGGGGAGGAGGGAGGGGGGAGGATTGCATTGGGAGTTATACCTGATGTAAATGACGAGTTGATGGGTGCTGACGAGTTGATGGGTGCAGCACACCAACATGGCACAAGTATACATATGTAACAAACCTGCACATTATGCACATGTACCCTAGAACTCAAAGTATAATAAAAAAAAAAAAAAAAGAAAAGAAAAAGAAAACTAAAAAAAAAAAAAAAAAAAATGAAAAAGTGGAGCCATTTAAAAAAAAAAAAAAAAAGAAAAGAATTTCCAATGCAGAATTCCCTATCTGGCCAAACTAAGCTTCATAAGTGAGGGAGAAATAAGATCCTTTTTCAGACAAGCAAATGCCATTCATCACCACCAGGCCTACCTTGCAAGAGCTTCCGAAGGAAGCACTAAATATGGAAAGGAAAAACCAGCCACTACAAAAACACACTGAAGTACACAGACCAGTGATACTATGAAGCAACCACATAAACAGGCCTACAAAATAACCAACTACCATCATGATGACAGGATCAAATTCACATATAACAATACTAACATTAAATGTAAATGGGCAAAGTGCCCCAATTAAAGGACATAGAATGGCAAGCTGGATAAAGAGCCAAGACCCACTGGCATGTTGTCTTCTGGAGACACATCTCACATGCAGAGACACACATAGGCTCAAAATAAAGGGATGGAGGAAAATTTACTAAGCAAATGGAAGGAAAAAAGAAGGGGTTGCAATCCGAGTTTCTGAGAAAACAGACTTTAAACCAATAAAGATTAAAAAAAAAAAAAAAGACAAGGGCATTACACAATAGTAAAGGATTCAATTCAACAAGAACTAACTATCCTAAATATATATGCACCCAATATAGGAGCATCCAGATTCATAAAGCAAATTCTTAAAAGACCTACAAAGAGACTTAGACACCCACACAATAATAGTGGGAGACTTTAACATTTCGCTGACAATATTACACAGATCATCAAGACAGAAAATTAACAAAGACATTCAGGACCTGAATTCAGCTGTAGACCAAGTAGACCTGATAGATATCTACAGAACTCTCCACCCAAAAAACAATAGACTATGCATTCTTCTTATCACTACACTGCACTTACTCTAAAATTGACCACATAATTGGAAGTAAAACAATCCTCAGCAAATGCAAAATAGCTGAAATAATAACAGCTTCTCAAACCATAGCACAATCAAATTAGAACTCAAGATTAAGAAACTCTATCAAAATCACACAACTACATGGAAATTGAACAATCTGCTCCTGAATGACAGTTGGGTAAATAATGAAATTGAGGCAGAAATCAAGAAGTTCTTTGAAACTAATGAGAACAAAGAGAAAATATACCAGAATCTCTGGGATGCAGCTGAATTGCAGTGTTAAGAGGGGAATTTACAGCACTAAATGCCCAGACCAAAAAGCTAGAAAGATCTCAAATCAACAACCTAACTTTACGACTAAAAGAACTAGAAAACCAAGAGCAAACAAACCCCAAAGCTAGCAGAAGACAAGAAATAAACAAAAGCAGAGTTGAACTGAAGGAGACAGAGACATGAAAAACCCTTCAAAATATCAATGAATCCAGGAGCTGTTTAAAAAAAAAATAGTAAAATAGACTGCTAGCTATACTAATAAAGAAGTATTAAATAAACACAGTCAGAAATGATAAGGGGAATATCACTGCTGACCCCACAGAAATACAAACTACCATCAGACAAGACTATCACTTCTATGCACATAAACTAGAAATTCCTGGAAACATACACTATCCAAGACTGAATCAGGAAGAAATGGAATCCCTGAATAGACCAATATCGAGTTATGAAATTGAGGCAGTAATAAATAGCCTACCAATCACAAAAAGGCCCAGGACCAGACAAATTCACAGCTGAATTCTACAAGCGGTAGAAGAGCTGGTGCCATTTCTCCTGAAACTATTCCAAACAATTGAAAAGGAGGGACTCCTCCCTAATTCATTCTATGAGGCCAGCATCATCCTGACACCAAAACCTGGCAGAGATACAACAACAACAAAAACAACAAACTTCAGGTCAATATCTCTGATGAACATTGATGCAAAAAATCCTCAATAAAATACTGGCATACTGAATCCAGCAGCACATCAAAAAGCTTATCCACTATGACCAAGTTGGCTTCATCCCCAGGATGCAAGGTTGATTCAACATACACAAATCAATAAATGTGATTTACCACATAAAAATAACTAAAGACTAAAACCACATGATTATCTCAGTAGATGCAGAAAAGAACCTCAATAAAATTCAACATCCCTTCATGTTAAAAACCTCAATAAACTAGGTATTGAAGGAACATACCTCATAATAATAAGAGCCATATATGACAAACCCACAGGCAACATCATACTGAATGGATAAAAGCTGGAAGCATTCTCCTTGAAAACAGGCATAAGACAAGTTTGCCTTCTCTCACCACTCCTATTCAACAGTATTGGAAGTCCTGGACAGGGCAATCAGGCAAGAGAAAGAAATAAAGCGTATTCACATAGGAGAAAGGAAGTCAAATTGTCTTTGTTTGTATATGACATAACCCTATGTTTAGAAAAACCCATTATCTCAGCCCAAAAGCTTCTTAAACTGATAAGCAACTTCAGCAAAGTCTCGGGATACAAAATCAATGTGGAAAAATCACTAGCATTCCTATACACCAACAACAGGCAAGCTGAGAGCCAAATCATGAATGAACTCCCATTCATAATTGCTAGAAAAAGAATAAAATACCTAGGAATACAGCTAACAAGAGGAGTGAACAACCTCTTCAATGAGAACTACAAACCACTGCTCAAGGAAATCAGAGAAGAAACAAACAAATGGAAAATATTCCATGCTCATGGATAAGAAGAATCAAGATTGTAAAAATGGCCATACTATCCAAAATAATTTACAGATTCAATGCTATTCCCATCAAACTACCATTGACTTCCTTCACAGAATTAGCAAAAACTATTTTAAAATGCATATACAATCAAAAAATAGCCCAAATAGGCAAGATAGTTCTAAGCAAAAAGAACAAAGCTGGAGGCATTATGCTACCTGACTTCAAACTATCCTACAAGGCTACAGCAACCAAAACAGCATGGTACTGGTATAAGAACAAGCGCATAGACTAACGGAACAGAATAGAGAACTCAGAAATAAGACTGCAAACCTACAACCATCTGATCTTCAACAAACCTGACAAAAACAAGCAATGCGGAAAGGATTCCCTGTTTAATAAATGGTGCTGAGAGAACTGGCTAGCCATATGCAGAAAATTGAAACTGGATCCCTTCCTTATAGCATATACAAAAATTAAGTCAAGATGGATTAAAGATTTAAATGCAAAACCTAAAACTGTAAAAACCCTACAAGAAAATCTAGGCAATACCATTCAGGACATAGGCACGGGCAAAGATTTCATGACAAAAACACTGAAAGCAGTTTCAACAAAAGCGTAAATTGACAAATGGGATCTAATTAAACCAAAGAGTTTCTGCACATCAAAAGACATATCAGAGTAAACAAACAACCTACAGAATAGGAGTAAATTTTTGCAATCTATCCATTTGACAAAGGTCTGATATCCAGAATCTACAAGGAACTTAAACAAATTTACAAAAAAACCCAAACAACCCTATTAAAAAGTAGACAAATAACCTGAACAGACACTTCTCAAAAGAAGACAATTATGTGGCCAATAAACATATGAAAAAAAAGCTCAACATCACGGATCATTAGAGAAATGTAAATCAAAACCACAATGAGATACCATCTCAAAATTACAATTACTTTTGCACCAATCTAATATTAAATATTAAAAAGTCGAAAAGACAACAGATGCTGGCGAGGTTGTGGAGAAAAAGGAATGCTTTCACACTGTTTTTAGGAGTGAAAATTAGTTCATCCATTGTGGAAGACAGTGCAGTGTGGTGATTTTTCTAGAGGCAGAAATACCATTTGTTCCAGCAATCCCATTACTGGTTGCATACCCAAATAATTATAAATTATGCTAATATAAAGAAACATGCATGCATATGTTCATTGCAGCACTATTCATAATAGTAAAGACATGGAATCAACCTAAATGCCCATCAATGATAGACTGGATAAAGAAAATGTGGTACATAAAACACCATGGAATACTATGCAGCCATAAAAAGGAATGAGATCATGTCCTTTGCAGGGACATGGATGGAACTGGAATCTGTTATCCTCAGCAAACTAATACAGGAACAGAAAACCAAACACTGCATGTTCTCACTTATGAGTGGGAGATGAACAAAGAGAACACATGAACACATGGGGTGGGAATCAACACACACTGGGGTTTGTTGGAAGAGAGGGTGTGGGAGGGAGAGCACCAGGAATAGCTAATGGATGCTGGGCTTAATACCTAGGTGATGAGATGACCTGTGCAGCAAACCACCATGCCACAAGTTTACCTATGTAACAAACCTGCACATCCTGCACATGTACCCCTGAACTTAAAATAAAGTTGAAGAAGAAAAAAAGAAATAACTACAGTAACAAGTAATTAAGTAGTTTCTATCTCCCAGGTGTTGTGCCCTGCATAACCTTGCATGACATGTTATTATGATTATTTTACTCATGAGAAAAACAAAGCTTTAAATTGTAGGAAATTTACCAAAGGCCATACAAGAGACAGTGCTAAGATTTTAAGGTCCTTCAGCCTAAAAAGTGGCACCTTTTGTTTATTTTTTATTTCAACACATTTTACTCAGTCATTCTAGTAAATGAGGAAAGGAATGGCATTTACAGAATACGTTTCTTTATGACGTCTTAAGCTGGTCCCATTTTTTCCAATTAATTGGGTGCTTATATGTGTAACCTAGATATCAGCCAAAGTCACTCTATTCTTTGAGTTGAGAAATACCTAAAATTTTCCAGAGGTCTTTCTCCTACATCTTGCAAAAGGGCCACTGTGTTCCCAAGACTATAGTTTCTCTTGGAAAATTCTGGTTTGGAGTTTCAACATAATATCTTGGCTCAAACTTCTCGCTCTTACTCAGACTCAATTTCATTCTCATGTCTAGTCCCTCACCTACGGCTTCTGTTCCCTATTCACTGCCATAGTTTGAATATTTGACCCTCCAAACCTCATTTTATAATTTGATTCCCAATGTAGGAGGTGGGGCCTGATGGGAGGTGTTTAGGCCATGGGAGTGGATCCTTCATGAATAGATTAATGCCCTCCTTGAGGAGGCAGGGGCGAGTGAGGGAGTTTTAACTCTATTAGTTCCCAAAAGAGCTGGTTGTCAAAAAGAGCCTGTCATCTCTCTCCTCTCTCTTGCATCCTCTCACCAAACGGTCTCTGATATACACATAAGCTCCCCTTTATCTTTCAGCACAAGGGGAAGCAGCCTGTGGCCCTCACCAGATGCAGATATCCAATCTTCCAGCAAGCAGAATTGTGAGCCAAATAAACCTCTTTTCTTTTCTCCAGCCTCTGGTATTCCTTTATAGTAACACTAAACCAAGACTTTTACCCACGCATAAGACTTCTTGGTTTTCCCTCTAAAACATGCACATAATAAGAATGTATGTCAGGCTTGGAGAGATGGAGGGTGTTTAAATCACAGAAACACAAACAACACTGAATGTTCAATTTCCTTTGACTCGAGATACCTTTAAGGCTCCTTGCTACTAGAAATCACTCACTTCCCCATTTTATGCCCAACCTCCATTTTCTCACTTTGTTGATTCCCTTTAATCCCCTTCAAAACTCTCCTAATATCTTTTCTCTAGAAGAGTCTTTAAAATTTTCATTATTTTATCCTTAACTGATTTAGGGTCAAAATTTTGTTGTTTCTTAACAACAAAATAGCTAGAAGAGAGGATTTGAATTTTTCTCAACACACAAAAAAGATACATATTTGAGCCAATGGATGTGCTGAATACCCTGACTTGATCATTACACATCGTATACACGTATCAAAATATCACATGTACACCATAAATATGTACAATTATTACGCATCAATAAAAAGTATAATAATAAAAACACAGGCAAGCAAGAAAGAGGAGACAAGGATAACTCAGAATTTTAGAGAATGGGGTACTCAAGGAAGTCAAAAAGAGAAATTTATTGGCAAGATCAAAAGTAAATTTGTTTCAAACATGCAATAAAGATACTGCATTACATTTGAGTGGAGAAATCAATCAGGCAGCTGGAAATATCAAAAGGAGATTCTAAGAGAGATTAGGACAGATGTAGATGCTCACACAGTGGTTAATAGTTGCAGACAAAATGGTGGAGTATGATTAAACATACATAGAAAGAGTGGAGCATGGGAATAGGAATAAGTTTAAGAGAGGAGATACAGGATTTGAAGAAACGGTAATATTCAAAAGAAAGGACAAGGGGAGACATAGAAATACAGGAAAACTAGGATGCTAAAACATAGAGGAAGATGAGCAAAGAGACATTTTTACACAGAAGAGGCAGGACAAGAGTGACAAATGCTCCTGGAAGTAAAGATCAACACTGTAAAGATGGCAATAAATTCCAGGATTAGGAGACTAGCAGTGTCATGAATAAAGGTAGTTTAAGTGAAGCGGTAAGAAATAAAAAGCCAAGGAGCAAGGGTTACATAAATGAATAAAAAACTTCAATTGTGACATGTTTGAATTTTAAAAGGAAAAAAAAATTGTAAGACTCAAGGTAGATAAAAAGCTTATTTCAGTATATAGAAGACTAAGTATTTTTTAGGCAAAATGTACCCAGTAGAGTAGGAAAGATTAAAAGATAATTCCCACACACTGTATTCAACAGAGCCTGAGGTTATAATGCTATTTGCCACTGAAACAATTTACCTCAACAGTATATGTGTGTGTGCGTGTGTGTGTGTGTGTATGCTTACATAGTTCAATGCATGTATACACACACACACACACCTGGTTATAGAACAGTGACAAACACTGAAAGCTATTGTATATTCTAAGTCAGTGAGTTTTAATGCTTCCAAATGGAAGTAATCTCAGCTACCACACCATTCTGAGATGTCGTTTTTGTTTACTTAATGCAAACTCTTTCTCTGATTTTATTTTATATTCCAGAAAACACCAAATGTCTAACCCACAGTTTGGACTAATAATGGCTAACAAAGTATGCTGGGACTACAACCACCACAAGGAGACAAAGAAAGAATGTTTGATGTAAACATAAAGGTTTTGCAACAGTTCCAGGTACCATCAGGGAAATGGCCAAATTAATAGAAAGTAATTAATGACAATTAAGAAGGGTTACAAAAACTTCACTGAAGCTAGAAAGGATTGACAACCAATTACATTAGTTGTAGCTGGAAAAAACTGTGGCTGACAGCCAGTTATGATTTCAAGAAATTTGGAAAAAATAGAAGATATTTTACCAACAGACTATTCTGGTAACAACTTCCAAAGAGGCTGTACCACAAGGACTCAATAGAGCGCTGATTTGGTTGTACCTGCAATTCCAAAAGTGCATATTACAGGTAAAAAGGGATGGAACAAGTGCCCAGAGAAAGATATGGATACAAACAAAATAATTATCCTTGGAAAGGACAGATTTGTCCTTCTAATTTCTCACACCACTAAAATAGACAACAATTTAGAGGTTTTGAGATGGAGAGTTGAACTGAGATCACAGGAATTGAGGCCATCTGTCAGGCCTAGAGTAAGGAGAGAATTCGGAAAAGATTTGGAAAAATAAATAGATAAGTTTTGGAGCAGCATTTTGAGGGATACAGTAAGTAGACTTCTGCTTCTAAAAATGTGAACTATACACAGAACATTTCTATCCTGAATCTCCACCAAATGACAATAAGGGAATAAGAAAAGGCACAAGAGCAAATTTAAGAGAAGAATAAGGAGAAGATCTGAGATTTTAATAACTAGTTGAAAGCTAGCAAGAAGAAGGATAATTGGAAATCCACTTAGAAATCTTTAGAATGCTAAAACATACTCTTGCAATGGTAAAAATAAGAGGCACCATAATGTTTCATTACACCAAGTCTCAGGAATTTGAAGTACCAGATATTTCTAAGTATGGACTTAAAAAGATTGGCTGAAAGTCATTTTACAAAGGCATTGGCCTCTCAGATTGTCTCTGTCATACAGTGCAGCAAGGTAATCCTCCTCCTTAATCCAGCAGTGGGTTTCCAGGGTTGATGGCACCATTGGAGCTTCCTATTGTATCAGAGGTAGCATGGTTTTGGGTCAGCTGAAGCAACAATGGCCTCACCAGGCCAGCTCTGCAGTGTTCCTACTCTGGAAGCTGTTTCTGAAAATTCAGCCATAGATATATTGTTTGTTCATTTAATCTGTGAACTATCTGACGCCCCTCAGTAAATTACTTCCTGGTTAAAGTAGCTACTAAGCTTAAAATATGTGCTCCTTAAGACCCAATAATTTCACCCTTAAGTACATACACAATAAAAATGAACATATCTGTATCTACCAAAAGACTTGTTAAAAAAATGTTTATGGGACCACGTGTGGTGGCTCACGCCTGTAATCCCAGTGTGTCCGGAATTGGTTCCTTCCAGTGGGTTCTTGGTCTCTGACTTCAAGAATGAAGTTGCAGACCCTCACGGTGAGTGTTACAGTTCTTAAAGATGGCCTGTCCAGAGTTTGTTCCTTCAGATGTTCAGATGTGTCCAGAGTTTCTTCCTTCCAGTGGGTTCGTGGTCTTGCTGACTTCAGGAATGAAGCTGCGGACCCTCACAATCAGTGTTACAGCTCATAAAGGTAGTGTGGACACAAAGAGTGAGCAGCAGCAAGATTTATTGTGAAGAGCAAAAGAACAAGCTTCCACAGTGTGGAAGGGGACCCTTGCTGCTGCTGGCTCGGGTGGCCAGCTTTTATTTCCTTATTTGGCTCCGCCCATATCCTACTGATTGGTCCATTTTACAGAGCGCTGATTGGTGCATTTTTACAGTGTGCTGATTGGTGCATTTACAATCCTTTAGCTAGATATACAGCACTGATTGGTGCGTTTACAATCCTTTAGCTAGACAAAAAAGTTCTCCAAGTCCCCACCTGACCCAGAAGCCCAGCACTTTGGGGGGCCGATGTTGGTGGATCACGAGGTCAGGAGATCGAGGCCATCCTGACTAACATGGTGAAACCCTGTCTCTAATAAAATACAAAAAATTAGCTGGGCGTGGTGGTGGGTGCCTGTAGTCCCAGCTACCTGGGAGGCTGAGGCAGGAGAATGGTGTGAACCCAGGAGGCGGAGCTTGCAGTGAGCCGAGATCATGCCACTGCACTGCTGCCTGAGTGACAGAGCAAGACTCTGTCTCAAAAAAAAAAAAAAAAAAAAAAGTTTATGGCAGCTCTATTTACAGGCAAAACCCAAAATGACCATACCAAAAAAAAAAAAAAGATAAATTACAATATCAATGGAATACCACACATCAATTTCCAATAAAAATACAAACTACCACTACACATAACATGGAATAATCCCACTGACATTGTTGAGCAAAAGAAAACAGAAACAGAAAAAGACTTACCATACGAACCTATATATAGGAAGTTTAAAAACAGGCAAAACTAATCTCTGGTGATAGAAGTCACAATGGTGGCTACCTCAGGAGAGGGGTACAAGAGGCATGTAACAGGAAGAGGCAAAGAGTAGGCTTCCAGGCTGCTAAAGATATTCTATGTATTCATTGGGATGCTGGATACAGAGTAAACATATGTAAAACTCCCCTGGGCTATGTTTATGTTATACCTCAATTTAGCAAGAAAGAAAAGAAGCAGAAGGGGGAAGAAAGGAAGGGAGAAAGGGCAGAAAAAAGGGGGAGAGGAAGGAAGGGAGAGAGGGAGGAGGGGGAGGGAGAGAAACAGGAGGCAGGCAGGCTAGTGTGGACTCTGTTGCTGACAATCAGAAGCTCTGATTCAAACAAGAGTAAATAAGAAATAAATAATGGGATTAGATGGTCAGAATTTCTAGTGGGCTTAAATCTGCATTTTCTCCAGCAATGACCATAAGCTCTGAGGTAAAGTCGGAGGAAGAGGGCTAACATTGAGAGCTCTTTTCACATGCTTTCTCATCTAAACCATACAATCACTCGAAGAAGGTATTACTATCTTCATGTTTTAGAGTAAGTGATGGGGACAGAAAAGTTACATCATTTGTCTGAGAATAAAGAGCTAATTAATAGAACTGAAATTTGATTCAAGTCAGCCTGACTTCACTGACCATGTTCTTTCCATAACTCTGCTCAGAGAAGTAGGAAGCCTGGGTTAGGAGTCTGGGAAAGTGGATGTCATGGAAGGTCAACAGGCCATAGTAGTCCAGGGAAAACTCTTTACTGGGTCCAATTCAGGTAGAAGTTAAAACATCATCAGGAAACAAACTGGAAAATAAAGTTGGATTAAATTTTCAGAGACCATAATTAATATGAAGAGCAGATGCAGTATGAAAGGGAAGAAGCTGTAGGATTAAAGCCTGGGGTCTAGGAGATAGAAGTTTCAAGAGTGATGAAACTATTCAACTGGTGGGTAACAGTTGAATATATGAATACTCAAAATATATTTTGCAAGCATTTATCATTTCCAGATGATGGAAATGTAGTACAGGCCTACTCTTAGTCATAGTTTGTTGGTAATAAATCAAGAGGAATATGTCAGAAATTACAGAGTTTCATGGCAATAAGAAACAGGACTGGTTCAGTGAACTCAAAGGTCAAAAACAACAAAGTAATGTGAAATACTAAGGACAACTTGCTAATGATGTGGACAAGCAGGTCAGTCTTTCAAATTCAATTCCATTTTATTTTGTAAAACCATATACCTATTTTATTTTATTTCTACTTTTTGTTGTTGTTTTTTTCAGTTATTGCATAATTTGCTCCTTAAATGTAATGTTTGGGAAATGCCTAATAATTGTTCTGGTTTGGCCAATACTGGCCAAATTAATAGAACTGATAAGATCTATTAATCTTAAGAACTTTTCAGTTTTTTAACCACAAATAGAGAGGAGGCTGAAATCCTACAAGCTAAGAAAAAGGTATTCTAAATTTCTGTCTCTCAATTTCTTCCTCATTCTTCTCTCTTTTCCTACTATTTCTTTTTTATATGCATATAAATATGAGGAGAAACATAAAAAAAGAGGACAGAAAATTCCTTTGCAATGATGATAACAGTATTAGGAAAGGGACTTACTAATCCTTACTAAGTACTTACTACTTACTAAGTACTACCTACTATTGTTAGTGAGTCTTAATTTCAGGTCTAAATCTTTCCTAAATAATCAATATATTACATGTTTATACCATAACTGCTTTCCTTTTAGGTTTGTGTGTCAAAGTGATAGTCAAAATGCAGGTACACAGAACTCAGATATACCACTATGGTGAAGTGGCTCGACCCTTTCAAGTCTCTTATAATTGAGTCTCCCTAGAAGCTATGATGATATCAAACCTGTAGGTCATGAAGAGGCTACTACACTGAGCTTGCACACCACATCAGAAAACCAAATTTTCGCCGGGCGCGGTGGCTCAAGCCTGTAATCCCAGCACTTTGGGAGGCCGAGACGGGCGGATCACGAGTTCAGGAGATCGAGACCCTCCTGGCTAACACGGTGAAACCCCGTCTCTACTAAAATACAAAAAAAATTAGCCGGGCGAGGTGGCGGGCGCCTGTACTCCCAGCTACTCGGGAGGCTGAGGCAGGAGAATGGCGTGAACCCGGGAGGCGGGGCTTGCAGTGAGCTGAGATCCGGCCATTGCACTCCAGCCTGGGCAACAGAGCTAGACTCTGTCTCAAAAAAAAAAAAAAAAAAAAAAAGAAAACCAAATTTTCTGGGGGAAAACCCATGAAAATTCCTGGAGTAATATTGCTGTCTTTCCCTGTATTTGAAATAAATGTTCTTCTCTACTATGTACTTAGTATCTTCCACGAACCAGAAATTTCACTCCACACCTCTGTGTTCACAGTTACTAAGTTTTAGATTTGTTTCCATGGTTAATATAATAAGATTTTCATTTTAATTTTTCTAGACTACCTTCCAGAAAGAGAAAATATAATGACTGATTAAGAAAAATATGCTTTGTTTTTGTTCTCATGTTTTAAGCAAAGCACAGGGAAACACTCATGTAAGCGGAGCACACATACTTAATTAACTGGAACCCCCATGACTTCGTAAGTGGAGATCTTGGAGGATGACTCACAGTTTTAGGCAGAGAACTCTTGCTAGAAGTCCAACATTTTGAAGACATCTCCATCACCTAGAAGCATCCAGAGATAAAGAAATTACTATAGTGCCACATTGTGGTGAGTTCAAGAACAAATGTTAAAAACCTCTGCCTTTTAGCACAAATAAGCAAATAAAAAAGGAGTCACTTCTATCAGATCAGCTGGGGCTCTGACACTTAACATTTCTTTGTGGATATAAATCAAAGTGAAGCAAACATGTTAGTCTTTTTGCAAATGCTCAAGTGCTGTTTTTTAAAGACTTGTAAGAATTAAATCATCAAATAGACACCTAGAAACCCGAAACCCATGCAGGCTTCAGTGACGGCAGCGCATGGATATGAAAGAAACTTTTAGACAGTTGTTTGATAGAATTGACTAGCAAATTTCTCCAGTTACTCATCACAGTAATATAACATTTTCCCACCCTCGAACACTGATGAAAAGATTTCTGTATTTATCTTTCCTGATCCAAGTCATAGCAGGTAAAGGCAAGAAAACCACAGGGGAGTGACTGAATTGTGAACCCTTGAGTTTGCAAACTGCCTGAGACCACATGGGGCCATTCCCTACACATAGGTTAATTCTGAGCCTGAACTCAGGGTTTATTTCCAGGGCCTGAAGAAAGCAAACATGGAGTAGTCAGGGAGTTCTCAAGGGCCACAATACAAGAACAATGCTGGGTAATCCCAGTCCAAACTAGTTCATCTGTGTAGGCTGTGGAGGCGCTACACTAGGAATACAGCCCTTTACCTGCCCAAATCCACTGCTTCTCAGGCTCACTCTGCATTCAGCCCTGTGGGAAGAGTCTTCTAAGGGCACTGCAGACACCAAGTTGGAGTGATTAAATGGGCCAAATTCATATTAAAACTTCAGATCTTTCATAAAGTCATCTTTAGCTTGGCTAAAAGAAGTTTCTGAAATATTTTAATATTAGCAGTTATTCAGATTCCTTGAGGGCAGAATCTATATTCTTAGTACTATATTATTCTATACATTCTATATCCTTAGTACTCAGCATAGGGTCTAATACAAAGTAGGCACTCTGTCATTGTTTGTTGATAGAGCAGTTATTGAAGGCATTTTACCATATCCTTGAATGTAATATTCTGCCCAATACAACCGTCTTATTTTTTCGCAGAATAAGATATTGATGCATATGCAGTTTGGTAAAAATATAATATAGTTCAGATAGACTCAAAAACTCTACAGAAATGCCTCTATTGACCATTTTTACCTGTCAAAATGACACAAAAACGTGATGCAACTTAATAACTTCATTTGGTTTTATAGCATTTATATTTTTCAGGCATATCCATGTATAATGCCTAGTTATTACTGTGAGTTAGGTTAAGTCTAGGAGCATGTCCATTTTACAGATAAAGCCCAAAGAGGTTAAGTGTCTTCCCAAGGTTTCCCAGTGTTGCTGATAGGGCAACCAGTTCTTTTGCTTCAGTTAGCTCATTCCATCGTCCTTGCCAACAGCCCTAGATGTAATATAAAATTCTTTTTCCCAGCCTTTTCAAATGTGATGCTCCTTGAATGGTCATCAGATTCTGTGTGATCATCATGTTGAAAAGGATGGCTGTCACTTTAAGAGCTGATGGACCAAGACGCAGTTTGAACAATGAAAATGCTTTTTTTTTTTTTTTAATGCAGAGCAATAGGGAATGAAGCATCAAAGCCAAATCATTATTCAAACCATTTAATAGGCCAAAAGCCCCAAATTCCAACAAATTTTGCAATCCCCCCATCTAAAAGTTGGAGTCATTTTTAAAGAGGTTGCCAAGACATTTGTATTGTTACTATCCATCCACACGCTTGATAAGTTTCAAAAATTACATTATAGAAGATTTTCCACACTTATCCTCCAGGACATTTTCAACTGCCTAATTTTATTTCTTGCCCATAGACAACTGGAGTTAATTTACATAAACTATTTCTCCAAGTCATAAACCATTTAAATATTTTTTCCAGAAGTAATCTTACTGCTTTCTGTTAAAATATATACACACACACACACACACACACACACACACACACACACGGAACAATCTCAATGACATCTGGTTTTTTCGGGAAGGGACTTAATTCTTGAATAAGAATACAAATTATTTTCATCAAAAAATCTGATTAAACCTCATGGAAGTCTGGCATAGTGGAAATAAAAACCTAAATAAAATATTTTAGGACCAAAAAATCAAATAAATATGGAACTAATTAACAGTTCTTCATATTTTACCTAAATTGTGAGCTGTTTTTACCCCCACAGAGATTTAAATTAGTGATTACTTGAACTAATTTCACCCAGATCTTGAGTTTGCATTTTGTTATGTCTAACGGCTGTCAAACTCTAACCTAACTAAAGTTTTCAAAATAGACTTGTTCTGTGAATAGTAGAAATCAAACTTTTATAGTCTATTTTTAGGAAGAAACTTGAAATGGATATAGTATTTCCTAAAAAATACCCTAATACTCATTTCAAATTTCTTCCCCAAAGTCTACAAGTACCACTGTGTCTTCTATGATGACTACATCCGCCAGGTAATTACATATGAAAATACCATCTCTCAAGAACAACTCTTCTATAAGCCACTCTTCTTAAATAGTCAATGGGACCAGGTGCAGTGGCTCACGCCTGTAATCCCAGTACTTTGGGAGGCTGAGGTGGGGGATCACCTGAAGTCAGGAGTTCGAGACCAGCCTGACCAATATGGTGAAACCCCATCTCTATTAAAAATACAAAAGTTAGCCAAGTGTGGCTACCTACTCGGTGGGATGAGACAGGAGAATTGTTTGAACCCGGGAGGCAAAGCTTGCAGTGAGTTGAGATGGCGCCATTGCACTCCAGACTGGGCGACAGAGTGAGACCCCATCTCAAAAAAAAAAAAAAAAAAATGGTGGATGATATCCTGGGGCTACGGATGGAAGAGGCAGAAGGAGAAACAAGCACCTTCTGAGCCACCTGATGGCTCGATTCAGGGGACTTACTTTCATAAAACATTTGATTTGGAATACACACTTGGAAGATGTTTCAGCTCTAAAGGAAAAGCAGCATTAACGTACCACAGCATTTTTTTTTTTTTCTGAGGAAAAAAAGGTGAGAATTCGGAGGTTGCCACATGGGCAAGTGGGCAGCCAAGCAGCAAGCCACTTCTCTGTACACTGTAACAATACTCGAAAGTTCTGCCATCATCTTCGGGTGTGCATTGTTGCTGCAAAAGTGACTGTTCCCGTTGTGTTGCTTTATTTTGCTTTTAAAAAGCAGCATTCCAGTTGCCATGCACTTCACAGTTCTCTCACTCATCCTGTTCCACCCTGAAATTGTGTTGCTTATGCATCTCTGGGAGTGGAGCTAATTACATACAATCTACGTGGAATCACCAAATTTTAAGAATTACCCCAGGTGGTGCAGCATGCAAGTAACTACGTGCATATAGAAAATAACTTTTTACTATCAATCAGTTTTCCTCCTGCTCCATTGTAATGTATGGCACTGAGGAGTTAACATGGCATCCGGATTGGAGCAGGGGGCAGGGGGACAGGGGAGAGAAGGAGGTGCTAAAACTCCCCTTTCACTTCGTTCCTATTCTCTTCAGGGTCTGCCTGCCCTCACATAAGCCAATCCATTCTCCATCTCCTTTAAGCAGATATATACTGCCTCCTAAGTAGAGGATGCCTTGTAGTAGGTCACAATATGTGAGTGTTCGTATGTGTGCGTATGTTTGTTTCATTCACTTAAAAATATTTATTGATTATCTATTATAAATATGCTAGACACACTCTAGGCAATGGAGATACAAACATGAAAAAGAAATATAAGGTCTCTGCTCCCACAGAGCTTGTATACTCAAAGAGGGAGAAAGATAATAAGCAAGAGGAAAAATAAGCAAGATCATTTCAGAGACTGTAATTAAGCCATTTAATTTACACTGTGCTATGATTTCTCAGGAATCGTTTTACATACAAATAAAAAATCTAACCTACAAATTGTTTTCATATGTCATGAAGCTTTTATGAATAAAATTTAAAAGATTAATAAGACTGACATGTTACAGTATGTAGACACTTATTTAAGTTTTTATTTCACTTTGCAATTTCTTTTTTATATTTTTGGAGCCATTAGTTCCTTTTCTTGGTCACAAACATTTATGTAGACTCTTTAAAAGAACCTAGAGCTTTGGCACTGTGCTCATAGAGCCCGGTGAATAAGCAGACTTTTCTTGCGTTATATCAAGGTCTGACTACATACTGAGATTTACTACATACCAGAGAATCTCAACCTTCTTTCTAACACAGGGGCTCATCAGAAATCATAAAGTGGTTGGTGCTTACTGAAATAAGTATACGTATGGAAAGTCCCTAATGGGAATAGAGCCCACTACTGAAATTGGATTGAAAATTACTGCACTATACATAATGACTGCAATTTTATAGTGACTTTCATTAAAGTGTCATTTTTTCTTTTTTACTTACACGTTAATCAGTGTTGAAAGGTTAAATTGTAGCATCCTAAACTGTTGCTTCAGCAAGGGAGAACAGTTCATGATGTTGCACAGGAAATGTCATGACTATCACAGAACTACCAGTAGGAGAATTTATTTTCAGTGATGCTTCCTACTAAAAGTAGTTTTAACTCACTACTTATCACAACAGCACTCAGAAAAAGACAAAGAAGGTAGACACCCAGGAAGAAAGACAGAAAGCTTAAAAGGCCACAGGCTAGTTCAGAGAGATAAATCAGCTGTTTGGTTCTAGAACGAGTCACACACTAGCTGTGAGACTCTGGATAAGTTACTTGACATCTGAGTCTCAGTTTGCATATCTGTAAAATGAGGATAAATTATCATTCTAATTCATGGAGTTGTGATCACTAAGTGAAGTAACACATGTAAGCACTCTGCTCAGTGTCTGTCCCAATAGCTCAGTGAATGTTAGCTGTTAGCAGGGAGAGTGGCGGCACTGAGCAGAAAACAAAGTCTTTTGGGGACCAAAGAACAAAGTAAGTAGTTGGCTTTTTGCAGAGTATATTACTTAGAAATTCTGATATCAAAACTTAGTATTCGGAATACATTTTGAGAAAAATGTAGGACCTGACAATGTTTTTCATAACTAATAATTAGAATTGTAAAAAATAAGTAAGAAACTCAGAAATGACTTATGTTTGAGAAAGACAGGAAAAAGTGCAGTCTGGTTTCTTTTACGTTAATTATTTATAGAGGAGAAAATGAAAATAGTTATCTAAGCCATCAAGATGTCAGAACACCCCTGGGTATACGTTAATTAACAGAATTCTAACATGCACATAGTTGTCATTCATTCTCAACGAATCCTTACGATGTGTCTTTAAAGGTTTGATTCAAAAATTTCTTCATGTTATTGTAATTGACAGAAGCTTGGCCTGAATAAAAACTTCTTGGTACCCAGGTGGCTCTGGCATCAACCAGGCAGGTTTTTTAGCTGGCCCTACTGCAATCACTTTATACTTGTCATCCTTTTTCATCTGTTAATTTTACAGATGAGGAAACTGACATCCAGTAAAAGATCAACATTAAACATAAGCCTGGTAGTAGAACAATAATAGAACCCTGGACTCATGACAGCTTCTGAGGACTCTGCCCATCTTCCTTAACTCCAGAATACAGAAGCAATCCTAAAAATGCAAGTAAGCATCCTCAAGAAGTCAGGAATAGATTTTTCTAAGGTTATGCTGACTTCATGAACGTCAGTCAGGATAGACCACAACTTCAAGCTACATGGGAAGATTATGTCTCTTGAGAAACAGACTTCAGAGCATCATACACCGAACCTACCTGAAAACTGGGTGTGTACCTCCAGCCAGGTCCGGGAAGCCATCCAGACATTCATGTACATTTTTTATGTGTCAGCTGTTGCATGGGTATTTTGAGAAGCACTTTGAGAAGTCACAGCAGGAATGTAGCTTTTGTGTTCTGAAAGTACCAGCTTTATTGCAGCTCAAATAAAAATAAAAAGGAAACAGCGTCATTACCCGGCAGGTTTTTCAGTATAGTTCCAGCAGGGTTCTGTCTTTTCTAGCTCCAACATGCTTACCTCCCCAGTCTTGTGAAAAAGAATCTATCTTGGCAGAACCTGAACCAAATATGAAACACAGTTTCAACATTTTCCTGCCATTTTTCCTGAGAAGTACTTTCATCAGAACATTTTGGTTTGCTGAGAACATGTGTACCTCTTCTTTTGAGAGACAGAACATTCTTTTATTTGGTGACCTCAAGAGGCTTTTTACCTTCAACTGCAGGTGAGGAGGAGGGAAATGGAACTCCAATGGATAGGTAATTGTACCTCTCAGCCACACACTTTCTTGCTGAGCTACATAATGGTTCATGAGCTCTTAAAAAACTGAGACTTATAAAACTGTTCCCAATTGTTAGTTCAAGGTCTGTAGCCAGCTTAGAAATTGTTAAAATGTACAAAATGAGAAAAAACAGCAGGGAAAGAAATTCTAGGTCATGCTTTTATGAGCTGCTTGACAAAAAAAAAAAAGTTTTTTCAGAGGATGGGAACAATTTCAATGTTCAGTTTTCTACACCAGTGGGATTGTGAGGCACAATATGTATATCTCTGGTGCAGGTGAGTCAATGATTAAAGAGAGTTTAATTCTAGGCCCCATCATGTGTCAATACAGTAAATGGTATGTGATCCTGCCAAATACCAGAAATCCTATATTGTATAGGTTAAATCTCCACATTGTATTCTGCTTTGTAATAACTAGTTAGGAAAAGGCCTTACAGTTGAGGTGAGAGACAGGAAACAAAGTGATGATTCAGCAGGAGTATATTAAATTTTCAGAAGAGTCCTAAAATATCTTAGGTAAACTTGAGGAAAAATATTGTAATGCCCATAGAAAATGACATACACGAGTGAGAGGATGGTGGCAGGTCAAGATGTTCTGCTGTGCTAGGGCACAGAGTCATCACCAGCACTGTGTAGTATGCAACATGGTTCTCCCATTAAGCAATGCAGAGTCTAATATTTGCCCAACCAAAACACTGCTGTCGCTCTGAATCTCTTCCTTCCACCCCGTCTAGTTGTTTGACTTTTTCTGATTAACTTCTAATCACCTCCCAGATCTCAGCCCAAACATCACTTTCTCAGAGAAGCCTTCTCTGACATGGTCCTGATGGAGCTGAGTCTCTGTAATATACTCTTTCTAGCCCCATATAGCACATGTCACGGTTGGTTATATTTGTGTGAGTATGGGACTGATGGCTGTCTCCCATCGTCTCCTCAGAGCTACCACAATGTCCAGCTTGATAGCAAATCTTTAAAAGATGTTGGTTAATCAAAAAATAAATGTAGCAATGAATAAACAAGTAAGTTGAAGGAATAGAATAGAGAAACTGGAGTGGATGCACTTCCTACTGGGAGGAGAGGAAGAAGCCAAAATCTTGACTTTATTTTTAGATACAAAACAAACCACCCTATCATAACTTTCACAAACTATGCATAAAATTCAGCAAAATCGTTTTCTCTTTCCACTTCACTGAACTTATGAGGCATGTTGCCACTTTTCTGCCATCTTAACATTGAGCACCACGCTCATCATTAAAACACACCACACTATATCAAGAAATGTAAGCCATATCTGATATGGGGGATAATTATTACGTAATTGAGATTAATAGATCCCTGAGAAAGAGACAGAGAGAAATGACACAGCTGAGGCAGACACAGGGCCTACAGCCCTGCTCCTAGGGTGTCTCTGCATAAACAGCAATAACACAAGCCCTCATATGCTGAACCACCCAGTGACACAACACAGGCCCTCTTCCTGGATCTACATTAGCCCAGTTTTTTACTGCACATTTTTTAAAATGACCTCATTATTGAAGAGTAGTATCTGTATGATAATGGATTCATGCCAAAAAATAATCATCTCCAAGGTCTTAAAGTTAGATACTAAATGCAAATGGTTAAAACTGCCCTCTTTCTCTCCCATTCATTTTACTGCTCACTCCAACCTTTCCTCACACTCTAATTATCTTTCCTAAAAAGAAAAAGACTTTTTTTTTCTCCAAGTTAGGATTCCCTGTTTCATTGCTTTAGCCAGTGAGAAAAAGCTCAGGACTACATTCATGGCTATTCCCAGAGCTATTCTGTAATTCCTTCAACCATCACCTCTCCCATCTCCCAGTGGCACAAGGCTCATCCGTTCCCTCCATCAGTTGCCTAGAGAAGACTGAAAGTGAGAGGAGATCACAATAGCAATCACGGGGAGCAGTCAATATCAAGGAGTCCCAGTGATACTAGTAAAAACAGACATGGCTGATCCACAAGTCAGCAGTGACAGTCCTCACAACGATCTAGCTCTTGAAATGAGAAATACTGGTATATCACTTACGGAGGTCTGATTTAATGCTCATTTAAGTGAACTACCCACTCCCTACTTCTCTTTTGGGTCTCCTTTGCAAAATCATTTGTAAAATAAAGGGCATAATTCTCAACTTCTTCACATATATGTAGCATTGCATTATGAACAACCATACAATTTCAGTACTTTATTTAAATTATTATGTGTTAGATTCCCTCCTGTTTCCTTTTATCCTACAGACTCTGTACAGGCATACCTCGAAGATATTGTGGGTTGGATCCAGACTACTACAATAAAGAGAGTATAATAATAAGGCAAGTCACACAAATTTTTTGATTTACTTAAATTATATATGCACTACATTGTAGTCTATTAAGTCTGCAATAGCATTAGGTCTTAAAATTTGTACATACCCTAATTTAAACATATTTTGTTGCTAAAAATGCTAACAATCATCTTGAGCCTTCATTGAGTCATAATCTTTGTGCTGATGATGGTTCTTACCTCAATTATGATGACTGTTGACAGACAGAGTGGTGGTTGCTGAAGCATGGGATGGCTATGGCAATTTCTTAAAATAAAACAATGAACTTTGGTGTATCTGTCAATACTTCCTTTCAGAAAAGAGTTCTCTGTAGCCTATGATGCTGTTTAATAGCATTTTACCATAAGTAGAACTTCCTTCAAAATTGGAGTCTATCCTCTCCAACCCTGTTGCTGCTTAATCAACCATGCTTATGTAATATTCTAAATTCTTTGCTGTTATTTCAACAATGTTCACAGCATCTTCACCAGGAACAGATTCCCTCCTAAAAAAACACTTTCTGGCCAGTTGCAGTAGCTCATGTCTGTAATCCCAGCATTTTGGGAGGCTGAAACGAGAAGGTCACTTGAGCCCAGGAGTTCGAGACCAGCCTGGGCAACACAGGGAAACACTCTCTCTCCAAAAACAAAAACAAAAAAATCAATTTTTGCTGGGCATGATGGTGCATGCCTATAGTCCAAGCTACTCAGGAGGCTGAGGTGAGAGGATTGCTTGATCCCAGGAGGTCAAGTGCACGAGATGTGATTGTGCCACCACACTCTAGTTTGGGCAACATAGTGAGACCCTGTCAAAAAAAAAAAATTAAAAAGAAAGAAAAGAAAAAAGAAACCAGTTTATTTGTGCATCCATAAGAAGCAACTCCTCATCACTCATCCATCTGAGTTCTATCATGAGATTGCAGCAATTCAGTCACATCTTCGGACTTCACTTATAATTGTAGTTCTCTTGCTATGTCCACCATATCTGCAGTTACTTCCTCCACTGAAGTCTTCAAGTCCCCAAAGTTATCCATGAGAGTGATAATCAACTTCTTTCAAACTCCTGTTAATGTTCATATTTTGACTTCCTCCTATGAATCACAAATGTTCTTAATGGCATTTAAAATAGTGAATCCTTTCCAGGAGGTTTTCAACTCACATTGCCAAGACCTATCAGAGGAATTAATATCTATGACTGTTGTAGCCTTGTGAAATGTGTTTTTTTAAATAATAAGTCTTGAAAATCAAAACTACTCCTTGATCCATGGGCTGCAGAATAAATGTTGTGTTATCAGGTGTAAAAGTAACATCAATGTCCTTGCACATGTCCATCAGAGTCCTTGGGTGACCAATTCATTATCAATGAGCAGTAATATTTTGGAAATAATCTTGTTTTCTGAGCATTAGGTCTCAGTAGTGGGCTTAAAATGTTTAGTAAACAGTCTGTAAAAAGACTTGCTGTCACTCAAACTGGGTTGTTCTATTTATAGAGAATAAGCAGAGTAGATATAGCATAATTCCTAAGGAACTTAGGATTTTCAGAACGATCAATGAATATTGGCTTCAACTTGAAGCTGCCAGCTCCGTTGGCCCCTGACAAGAGAGTCAGCCTGCCCTTTAAAACTTTGAAGTCAGGCGGTGACTTCTCCTCTCTAGCTATGAAAGTCCTAGATGGCATCTTCTTCCAATAGAAGGCTGTTTTGTCTATATTGAAAGTCTGTTGTTTAGTGTATCCACCTTTGTCAATTATCTTAGCTAGATCTCTGGATAAGTTGCTTCAGCTTCTCCATCAGCACTCACTGCTTCACCTTGCGCTTTCATATTATGAAGGTGGCCGCTTTCCTTAAACCCCATGAACTCACCTCTGCCAGTTTTAAATTGTCTTCTGTAGCTTCCTCACTTCTCTCAGCCTTCAAAGAACTCCACAGAGGTAGGGTCTTGCTCTGGATTAGGCTTTGGCCTAATGTTGTGACTTGTTTGACCTTTTATCTAGACCACTAAAACTTTCTCTGTATCAGCAATAAAACTATTTCACTTTCTTATCATTTGTGTGTTCGCTGAAGTGGCACTTTTAATTTTCTTTGAAAATTTTTCCTTTGTATTCACAACTGTTTGGCTCAAGAGGCTTAGCTTTCAGCCTACCTTGGCTTTCCACATGCCTTCCTCACTAATTTCAATCATTTCTAACTTTTGACTGAAAGTGGGAGATGTGCCACTCTTCCTTTCACTTGAACACTTAGAGGCCATTGTAGGGTTATTAATTGGCCTAATTTCAATATTGTTGAGTCTCAGGGAATAGGGAGGCCTGAAGAAAGGGAGAGAGATGAGGGAATGGCCAACTGGTGGAGCAATTAGAATGCACATATTTACTTATTGAGTTTACTGTCTTATATGGGCACAATTTGTGATGCCCCAGGACAGTTATAATGGTAACATCAGAGATTGCTGATTACAGATCTGAAAAACAGATATAATAACAAGATTTGAAATATTGCAAGACTTACCAAAATGTAACAGATTGATGTGAAGTGAGCACCTGCTCTTAGAAAAATGGCACCAATAGACTTGCTCAATGCAGTGTTGCCACAAACCTTCTATTTCTTAAAAATTCAATATTTGCAAAGCACAATAAAGTGAAGTGCAATAAAATGAAATATGCCTGTAATTGTCATATGTGTTCCAAAGCCTTATCTAAACCATTCATAGTTATGACAATCCAAAATATTTTTAGAATCTCCAGAAAGCTTGATTCATTCTCTACATTTTAAATCACAATTATATCTAGAATGTATCTTGAATATTATCCACAATGTTTATTTACAATACTCTCTTGTTCATTTATTTATCTGACTTTTTTCAGGAGACAAAATATTCAGTCCCAGGAGTCATGAAAACCCCAAGTTTGAGCTCTACTCTGGTTGGTTGCATGACTTTAAAAATAGTACTTTATATCTCAGTAATTAAATTTATACTCTACAAAATTAAGGGTTTAGTCCAATGCATTTTAAAGGTCCCTTCCAGTTTCAATATCTAAGATTTAATAATTACAATAATTGTTTACCTTAATGAGTGCCAGGCATTCTACTTAGCACCTAACATACTTTACCTCATTCACTCTTCCCAAAGTTCTATGAAATGAGTGCTATCATTATTGATATTTTACCAATGAGAAGACTGAGGCACAGGGAAGTTACATAACTTTCCTGAAATCACTCAACAAAAAGCATAAAGCTGGATAGAAATCCAGGTATGACTTATTCTACTCTGAACAACATCTAAATCAAAGGTCAGGTGAGTAGAGATTTAAAAAAATTACCCCAAATGTTAAATTCAGTCACTTCAGAAGATTTCAGAATGCTTGGCAATAACTCTAGTTATGAATTGCTCAATCATAAAGAAACAGGAAAAATATTTTCTGTCTCCAGCTATCTATCCCTCCTAAGCTGTATTCCATCAGCACATCTCCCCACAGACTCTCCCCCACCACGCGCATCAGCTCTACCTAAATATACAGGCACATGTGCGTGCACATACACACACACACATACACTGCTGGAAGAAGAATATCTACCTACTCTATGTCTATCTTAAAACACAGAATGATATTTTATATGTCAATCTTTATATAATAAGATTAGTGTGTTTGAAATTGGATTTGTATAGAGATAATGGAGCTTTTTATTCCATTTACACGGAAACACCTACAAAGACAGTCACACACATACAAAGTTAAGATCCTGCTTAAGATCCTGGAAGAATATGAAATTCAGAGAGTTAAGCCTGTCGTTTTTGGGCTCAAATGACACTGGCAGCTGAAAGACTGAGTGGCATCTTTGACAGTCCTATAACATGGAACCAAATGTTGAGGTACAATAGCAAAGGATGTTGGCACTTAAAAAACACTACCGTTTAGGTAGGAATCCTGAAAGGACATACCCTAATTGTAATAATGAACCACAAATAAACAAGTAAAGATGAACTACAGACCAGCTTTGCATCATTCAGATAGCTCAGCAAATCTTGTTCCTCAAAACTGAATTCTAAAAAATCTTTAATTTTCATAGAACTGAAGCTAAAAAGTCAGATAAAATGTTTCTCTCTGTATGAAGATAATATTATCCTAGACCTTTAAATTTTTACAAATTTTAAAATACCATGTTAAGTGTACCATCAAAAATAATTAGGTACATGTATAGAAAAGGTAATATGAATGAGAAATAGTAAAAACAACAGATAAAATATATATACCCACAGGGGTTTCATGTATTAGAATTATCTGTCACAGACTTTAAAATAACTGAAACATTTTGGCTCTGTGTCCCCCATGCACCCAAATCTCATCTCAAATTATAAATCCTGTAATTCCCATGAATTATAAACCCTGTAATCCCTACAGGTTGAGGGAGGGACCTAGTAGGAGGTGATTGGATCATGGGGGTGGTTCCCTCATGTTGTTCTCATGATAATGAGAGATTTCTCATGAGATCTGATGGTTTTAGAAGTGTTTGAAAGTTCCTCCTTCCTGCACTTTCTCTCTTGCCTGCCGCCACGTAAGACGTGCTTGCTTCCTCTTCTGCCATGACTGTAAGTTTTCTGAGGCCTCCCCACCATATGAAACTGTGAGTCAATTAAACCTCTTTTCTTTATAAATTACCTAGTCTTGGGCAGTTCTTCATACTAGTGTGAAAATAGACTAATACAATAATTGTACTTATAACAGCATAAAACAAATTGTGGCAAGAATTGATTATTAAAACATTGTATAGTCAATGTGAAAAAGAATAAAATGGAAGCCCTATAATCAAAAACTGTAATGGAAATTAAGAACTCAGTGCCTGATTTCAGTAGTAGATTAGACTTGGATGAAGACAATATTAGTGAATAGGAAGAGAGGTCAGAAGAAAATATTTAGAAAGGAGTAAAGAATGGACAATATAGAAAAGTGCCTGAGACATAGAGGACATAGTAAAAACATGTTACATATAGTAACTGGAGTTTCCAAAGGAAAGCAAAAAAGAAAAAATGGGTCAGGAATTACAGCTAGATAGGAGAGATGAATTATAGTGTTCTGCAGCACTTAGGGTAAATATGATTAACTATAATTTATTGGAAATTTTTGAAAAGCATTGAGAAGAGAAGATTTTGAGTGCTCATAGTGCAAAGAAATGATTAATGCTTGAGGTGACAAATACGTTAATTCTCCTGATTGAATCATTATACATTACATACATATATCCAAATATCATTCCATATCCCATAAATATGTATCATGACTATGTGTCAACTAAAAAGGAAAAGAAAAAAAGAAACTATGTTTAGAGATAATGCCTAAGAATTTTTCAAAACTAATGAAATCCATTCACAGAATAAAAACCACTCAAATTCAAAATTGGATAAATAAAATATAAATTCACACCTAGATGCATCATAATAAAACCAATGATAACAAAAGACAACAAAGAAATCTTAAAAGTAGTTATGGTAGGCAGAATTCCTCCTCCTCCTCTTGAATGAGATCTGTGAATATGATGGGATAGTTCTCCTTTGATTAGTTTACAATACATGGTAAACGTGGTGGGATAGCTACTTCTGTGATTACATTACAGAAGACTCACTGGTAGCAGGCTAAAGACAGATTTTCCTGCTGGATTTGAAGAAGTAAGCTGCCATGTTGTGAGATGGCCATATGACTAGAACTTGGTGGCCTCTAGGAGCTGAGAATAATCCACAGTGAAAAGCCAACAAGAAAACAAGAACCTCAGTTCTAAAACTGCAAGGAACTGAATTCTGCAAAAACCTGAATGACCTTGGAAGAGACACCTGAGACTCAGATTAGATCCCAGCCCTAGCTGACACCTTGATTGCAGCCTTGTGAGATCCTGAGCAGAAGCTCCAAGTAACTCTTGTTTGACTCCAACTCATAGAAAATGTGAGATTATAAATATGTGTTGTTTTGAGGTAATAAGTTTATGATGATTTCCTACATAGCAATTGCAACTGATACAATACCTTCAAAGGAACAATTAGATAGCCATCTTCTTATGTGAAACTATGGAAGCTGAAAAACAGTGAGATGATATCTTAATATGCAGAAAGAAAGTAACTGCAAAATTAAAATTATATGCTTAGCAAAAATATCAAGAATGAATTCGAATTGAAATATTTTTAGACAAACAAAAACAGAAAATTTGTTACCAGAAGAACTACACTAAAGTAAATGCTAAAACATTAAATAGAAAACAAATGATTCCAAATGAAAACTAAAAGACAGTAAGGAATAAAGACCAAAAGAGAGTAAATATGTGGGTAAAAATAGATGACTTTGATAAATTAAGAATGCATGTTTACCTCTCTGGATTTCAAGTTGAAAATGGCTATAATTTTGTATTTGCATACTTTTCCATACTTTAAAATGTTAAAATGCAAAAAAGCAAACATACAAAAGATAAGGTTTGCTAATTTGACTACAGATATTGTTTAAAGTCCAATAGGTTAAAAATATCCAATATATATATACCTTAAATATGAAAAAACTAACATCTTATTTTTCACTGAGCCCATAAAAATCGATGAGAAAATTATGGATTTCCAACAAAAAGAACAAAGAACATTAACAAAGAATCCTCAAAAAAACCACGTGCCTAGGAAAACACATTTGGGCTGTTAAATTTGTAAAATAAATCATCTTATTTCTTGCTATTACAGTTTTACATATTTTCTGATATTTACTTTGCAGGAGATTGGATGCATAGGAAAAAGATAGAGTTGAACAAAATACACCAAAATTATAGTGATGATTACATTATAGCGATAGGATTATAAGTAACTTTCTGTGTTTCATTTTCTATCTTTTTCTGTAATATTTTAAATTAATTTTAGTGTTTCAATTATATTTACTTAATATTTTAAATTTTCTGAAGTTATTATAAACAGAGCTTCTCCGAGCCATGTTGGTATAAATTTGAAGTTTTCTTAAAAATACCTTTTCTGACCATCAAGATCCATGAAGAAGATTAAATTCAGAGTTAGGCAAAATATTAATTTCTATATCTAACCAGAATCATTGATTTAATATCTTATCCATTGCTCTATGTAAACTCAGATACAAAAGATGTTTTGATTTCCTCCCTCAACCCACCACACAAGTAAATAAATGTTTTTTCCTAATTCATATGAGTAAGAAGGCAGGGGGAGAATCACTAAAAAAGTAATAGAATATTTCCAGAAATTTGCTCCAGTAACCATGGGTTCTTTTGGTTTTATATTAATAAATGGCTTATATATGCATTACATGCACATCACTCACACCATAACCAAAAAATGATTCTCAAATTTCTCTTTGACCTTTTTTAGACTTTTATAAGGAGAAATGAGAAATTCAGAATATAACTTGTACTTAATGAAAATGATTGATTTTATGGCTTCTGAATTTTTCTAATAGAAAGTCTTACCCACTAAAAGATTATTTTTAAATATCTTTTATATTTTTATAGTACTATGTGGTATTAATGTATTTTTATATTTAAATTTTTATCCACATGAAATTTGATGAAAAAAAAAGAAGTACTTTTATTTTTCACCATTATCTAACACAATTTACTGAATAATCCATCATTTTTCCTTACTTCATTACATATTAAGTTTTCATGTATACCTATATCTCTTTCTAGACTCTTATGTTTCTATCTCTGTTTGTTCTTGGGCTCATAACAAATTGTTTTACTTACTGTCTCATAGTGTACTGGTTAAGAGCACAAACTCTGGAGGCAGGTTGCCTGAATTTGAAGCCTGGTTCTCCCACTTACAAGCTGTGAGATCTTGAGCAAGTTACTTGACCTATCTGTACCTCAGTTTCCTTATCTATAACATGAGGATAATAACAACAACTTGTTAGTAGGTTTGTTACAAGGAATATTACATAATATGTAATATGCCCAGCACTTATAACTGTCTCTGGCATATAGTAAACACTATCAAACATTTATTAAATGAAAACATCTAAGTATCTGAAGTAACTAATGCTGCTTTGTTATGTATCCTTTTCTGAATTTTCCTGACTATTATTCGACGTTTATTTTCCATGTAAACTTTGGGTTCACATTACACATATAGATTAATTTATGTAGTATTAGAATTTGTATAATAAGGTCCTTTTTCTCCAAGAGCAAAGCATAAATCATTACATTTGATCAAATTGCCTTGGACTCTCAGAAGCAATTTAAAGTTTTTTAATGTAAATTTTCTAATTTTTGCAAGGTTTATTTATAAATATTTTATATTTTTGTTTTTATTATAAATGTAATCCTCCCATTATCTTTTGTGGTTTTTATATGTTGTACAACTAGTTATTTTTGCATATTAATACTGTAATCAGCTATTTTACGGAGTTTTTACCTATTGCTTCTATTATTTTTATTACTTGATTATTTGGGTTTTATATGTATATAGTCAAATAATCTCCAGATTGACATTTGTGTCTTTCCTTCCAATTTTTATGTTTCAACTTTTCTCATCTAATTTCCTTAGTGAGGATAGCATGGCTCTAATATTTAATGTGTGTTTCAATTAATGTGATGTTTAAAGCTTAATTTTCACTTCCTATATAATGTAACTAATAATAATGATGATGGTTGCTAATAATCATTGAATGTGTAGTGTGTTCTGTGCTCTTCACATACAGTGATTGAATTAATACTGACATTAACTCTCTAAGGGGATTTTATTATCTTCATTTTACAGTTAAAGAAACTAAACTACAGAGAGTTCATGCAAAATGTCCAAGATCACACATTTGCCTCCTATAACTAGCACTGTACTAGCCCCAACACTATAGTTATTGCTTTATCTGTCTCCTCACTACCCTGTACCCTTTGAGGGTTGGAGCTCTTAAGACAAAGCCCTGAACACACTAGACATTCATAAATGCCTGCTTGGAGAAGAAAAGAAAGAGCTGGCTTCTGAGAAGACAATAGATTCAGTTTTGGATGTGACAAAAGAGAGTTGCCTGCAGAAATTCTGGTGGTGACCTCCTATAGACAATTGAATGACTGTATCTTGAGCTGCGGAAACACGCTGCCTAAAGCTAAGCCCTGGAATCATGAACATCTGAGGGGCTTTGAAGTCATGAGTGGTCAAAAGCACACACAGATTTAGAGTAAGTAAAAAAGGTGAGATGGTACACAACATCGTGCTATTTCCCACCAGTAACAAACAATATGCCTAGGAAATTAGAATAATTTCATGCCAACACATTTTTCTAATAGATTTCTTCAAGAAAAATTCTACACATATACACACATATTTAAACTATTTAAATCTAAATAAGAATAAATTGTCTGGAAAAGAAACCCTTTCTCAGCTCCGCAGGGACACTCTATTATTCTTCCCTTCAGTGATCCTTATTGTTTTGCCTACTGTTGATAATACTTAATCTACAGCAAATGGGCTTACCTGTTGCTTTATGTTCTATTGTAGCATCTAAATTTTCCAGCAATGTCTTTAATACTCCTTGAAACAACCAAATTCATATGTTAAAACCACTGAGTCATTAAAATAAAGTAAAACATGAAAAAAATCTGGCATGCCAAAAAGTTGCACGCTCACTAACAGGACCAATTTTATTCATACCAACCAGATGTCAGGACTGAAATACTCAAGCAGAGTAAACATATAGGGATAGCAGGCAAGATGACAGAGTCAACTGGCAGAACTAGGCCTCCAGTGTCCTGTGTCAGTTTCTGCTTCTTCCTGTCAGCAACAAACTGCAGCACCATGGCTTCCCTGGAATTCCCAGAAAACATGTTAGTCCAGTGCTGGATTTAAACACAGAAGAGAGTTGAGAGAATTCCAATGAAAAAGCTAAGATGGAAAAAAGTTCATAATGGACTGCCTTCTGTATTTATACCCATTTTATTTATTTGGAGGGGTTTTTACAGAGGGAAAGCAGGGAGACTGCTGAAAATAACCAAAATCCCAATTAAAACCAGGGTAAGCAATTAGAAAAAAAAAAAAAAAAGAAAAATTACATTAGGGGAAGTCTAGGGGTTGATTCAGCAGCCTAGTGATGTTAACAAGGATGCAAGCTCTTTTTATTTTTCTACTCTGCTGGCCTTTCTTTTCCCTTCTTTCCGAGACAGGCCCACCTTATGGGTATGCCCAATGGCAGGCCCAACTGGGGCAATGGGCTTTCTTAACCATAGAGCAGGAAAGAAAACATCTCTCCCAATTGTAGAATATAAAGTGCTCATTCTATCTAATGGGGCAAACCTGAAATACATGCACCAATAAAACATGTTAGGTAAATTCCATATGCTGATTCTCATTTATACTAACCCAGATCCAGCTCTAGGGTTTTGGATGAGAAGAATACATGAAAAAAGGGGAGTTTCTCTGAAAAAGGCTAAAGGAGACATTTGATGCTAAAGAGGAAACAGATCATGTTCTCTACATGCCATCAGAAAATATGAGGGAAATTAATGGGCACAGAGTTTGCTGTCATTTTCTAATCCAGTATATTCTATCAGTTCATTGCTATGTATTTTAATTGTATTAAAAGTCATAGTGCATTTGCATATTTTAATGAAAATACTAGCTTTCTTTTAAAACACAGTTAAGCTTATTTCCATTATATTTTTGAGCCATTTTTTGGCCAGAACAAATGTACTACTAATTTTCTAGTAAGGCTCAAGTGAAATCCAGCAAGGATCCAGAAATTACATAGTAAGAGATACATCCACATTCCTGCATAATAGAAGGTAAAAAAAGATAGAAAATCTTTAGAATATCCACTATTTTCTGAGTCAAAGATGGCATGTTTTGTTAATTAAATCTTGTTAACAGTTAATTAGCATCTATGCCCTTTATCAGTGGTTTTCAAAATTATGGTAGCAGTGGAACATTTTTTGCAAATAAATTTGTGCATAAAATGCTAGTATAGAAACAAATAAGAAGTGGAATTGCTCTGAATGAAGCAGGAGTTCCACCGACTTTGCCTGTTTCTTGTTTTGTCACTGTTCCCACCAATGGGTGAAGAGTAGGGGACTTATAGAACCATTCGGAAACAATTGCCCCTTATTATTGCCAAATATCATGGAAGTAGCAAGAAACAGAGGGCTCTTGGAATTAAAATAGTGTTGTGCACGATGCTAACCCTATGACTACTCAGATTCACATCCTTCCTAACATTAATTCACATTTTTAAAGATGTAGAAACCTCAGTCAATAGAGAATTCCATTTAATAGAACATGATATGATTATAAAGAGAAGACTGCACTGTGAACCAAATATAACATAGTAAACAACGTTCTTGTTGGAGCATATGAAAAAATTAATAATGTGAGAAAACAGTGATTCTTTTGCAGCTGCATTATTGTACATTGTTTTGTAAGATTTTCCTGTTTCTTTTTATCAATTATGTATTGCATATTAATTTTCTTGCAATTTAATTATGATTTTGCTCACCCAGTTGCTATTAGCAATCAGTACAAAATAATGCAATGCATTGTAAGTAAACATATCAGTGTATAATTAGTGCTATAGGAAATTCCAAATACACCATTTGTTGGAATTACCAAAACTCTTTTTAACATAATAAAGAGTTGAGTTTGCATTGTCTTGATTATATATTATTAGGTGTGGGGGGGTCACAAGGATGGCCTTTCAGATTTGTCACAATTTGAGAAAAGGTTGGGACTTTTCCCCCTCCCATCCCAGTGACCAGTCATTGGATCCAGCTGTCTGCAGGACAGGGGCTCATGCATAACCTTGGGTAATGCAGTTGCCTTCTGCAGATGACATTCCTGTGGAGGGTTCAGCTTCGAGCAGCAGCTTCTAACCTTCCCCACAGCTGTGGAATGAGTGCTTCATTCCTGAAGGGAGGTCAGTGATACACCATGGCATCAACTTCCGACTCCAACTCTTTCCTCTAAAAGTTAATTACAAAAAAAAAAGATTCAGCTTTCATTCTGCCTTTTTGAAATGAATTGGCAGAGTAACCTCGGAGCATTCGTGGATGAGAGGCAGTTCAATAAAAAGCAATCTCAACTGACAAATGTGAAAGGAATGAGAGAGTTGGAAAATCAACATTTTGCAACTTCTAAGTGAAAAATCTGATTCAGACAATGGTCATCAATAGATGCCAAAATTATGAGGGAAAATGCTGAAGGAAAACTTTATAGTGAAGGGATCAGAGTTTCATCTTCCGAACTCATGAATTAATCTTAGCATCATAAAAGTTGTGCAATATGAAATACACAGCACCACTGATGAAGTATTTTCTTCTAAAAAAAGTTGGAACCTGACTTTAGAGCTAGCATTGTCTACACAGTAAGAGAAACAAGTAAAACTGCACAAAGAAGCAACAGTGAAATCCAGTTAGGTGGGACCTCATGCAGGTAAATGGACCTGATTCCTTCAAAATGCCAAGGCTTGAAAAAACAAGGTAGGGTGCTAGGGGAGGAAGTGAGCAGGAAGAGAGGAGGGGGAGGGTACACTTAAAGGATGAGAAATAACAATAAACAATGTGGAAAATACCTTGTTTAGATCTTGATTTAAATGAACTGTAAAAAGACAGTTTTAAGAAAATCAACAAAAGTTGAATATGGAGCGCATATTAAATAACATCAGGGAGGGCGGAGCAAGATGGCTGAATAGGAACAGCTCCAGTCTCCAGCTCCCAGCGGGAGCGACACAGAAGACAAGTGATTTCTGCATTTTCAACTGAGGTACTGGGTTCATCTCACTAGGGAGTGCCAGACAATCAGTGCTGGTCAGCTGCTGCAGCCCAACCAGCAAGAGCTGAAGCAGGGCAAGGCATCGCCTCACCTCAGAAGCGCAAGGGGGAAGGGAATACCTTTTCCTAGCCAGGGGAACTGAGACACACAACACCTGGAAAATCGGATAACTCCCACCCCAATACTGCGCTTTACCAAGGATCTTAGCAAACGGGCACACCAGGAGATTATATCCCACACCTGGCCAGGAGGGTCTCACGCCCACGGAGCCTCCCTCATTGCTAGCACAGCAGTCTGCGATCTAACCGCAAGGCAGCAGCGAGGCTGGGGGAGGGGCGCCTGCCATTACTGAGGCTTAAGTAGGTAAACAAAGCCGCTGGGAAGCTCGAACTGGGTGGAGCTCACAACAGCTCAAGGAGGCCTGCCAGTCTCTGTAGACTCCGCCTCTAGGGGACAGCTAAACAACAACAACAACAACAACAACAATAAAAAGCAGCAGAAACCTCTGAAGACACAAACGACTCTGTCTGACAGCTTTGAAGAGAGCAGTGGATCTCCCAACACGGAGGCTGAGATATGAGAATGAACAGACTGCCTGCTCAAGTGGGTCCCTGACCCCTGAGTAGCCTAACTGGGAGACATCCCCCACTAGGGGCAGACCGACACCCCACATATCACACGATGGAGTACACCCCTGAGACGAAGCTTCCAAAGCAAGAATCAGACAGGTACACTCGCTGTTCAGCAATATTCTATCTTCTGCAGCCTCTGCTGCTGATACCCAGGCAAACAGGGTCTGGAGTGGACCTCAAGCAATCTCCAACAGACCTACAGCTGAGGGTCCTGACTGTTAGAAGGAAAACTAATAAACAGGAAGGACACCCACACCAAAACCCCATCAGTACGTCACCATCATCAAAGACCAGAGGCAGATAAAACCACAAAGATGGGGAAAAAGCAGGGCAGAAAAGCTGGAAATTCAAAAACTAAGAGCGCATCTCCCCCTCCAATGGAACGCAGCTCATCACCAGCAACGGATCAAAGCTGGAAGGAGAATGACTTTGACGAGATGAGAGAAGAAGACTTCAGTCCATCAAAGCTCTCAGAGCTAAAGGAGGAATTACGTACCCAGCGCAAAGAAACTAAAAATCTTGAAAAAAGAGCGGAAGAAATGATAACTAGAATAATTAATGCAGAGAAGGCCATAAACGAACTGACAGAGATGAAAACCATGACACGAGAAATATGTGACAAATGCACAAGCTTCAGTAACCGACTCGATCAACTGGAAGAAACAGTATCAGCGATTGAGGATCAAATGAATGAAATGAAGTGAGAAGAGAAATCTAAAGAAAAAGAAGAAAAAGAAATGAACAAAGCCTGCAAGAAGTATGGGATTATGTAAAAACACCAAATCTACGTCTGATTGGGGTGCCTGAAAGTGAGGGGGAAAATGGAACCAAGTTGGAAAACACTCTTCAGGATATCATCCAGGAGAACTTCCCTAACCTAGTAGGGCAGGCCAACATTCAAATCCAGGAAATACAGAGAACACCACAAAGATACTCCTCGAGAAGAGCAACTCCAAGACACATAATTGCCAGATTCACCAAAGTTGAAATGAAGGAAAAAATCTTAAGGGCAGCCAGAGAGAAAGGTCGGGTTACCCACAAAGGGAAGCCCATCAGACTAACAGCAGATCTCTTGGCAGGAACTCTACAGGCCAGAAGAGAGTGGGGGAATATTCAACATTCTTAAAGAAAAGAATTTTAAACCCAGAATTTCATATCCAGCCAAACTAAGTTTCATAAGAGAAGGAGAAATAAAATCCTTTACAGATAAGCAAATGCTTAGAGATTTTGTCACCACCAGGCCTGCCTTACAAGAGACCCTGAAGGAAGCACTCAACATGGAAAGGAACAACCGGTACCAGCCATTGCAAAAACATGCCAAAATGTAAAGACCATCGAGGCTAGGAAGAAACTGCATCAACTAACGAGCAAAATAACCAGTTAATATCATAATGGCAGGATCAAGTTCACACATAACAATATCAACCCTAAATGTAAATGGACTAAATGGCCCAATTAAAAGACACAGACCGGCAAACTGGATAAAGAGTCAAGACCCATCAGTCTGCTGTATTCAGGAGACCCATCTCACATGCAGAGACATGTATAGACTCAAAATAAAGGGATGGAGGAAGATCTACCAAGCAAATGGAGAACAAAAAAAAGCAGGGGTTACAATGCTAGTCTCTGATAAAACAGACTTTAAACCATCAAAGATCAAAAGAGACAAAGAAGGCCATTACATAATGGTAAAGGGATCAATTCAACAGGAAGAGCTAACTATCCTAAATATATATGCACCCAATACAGGAGCACCCAGATTCATAAAGCAAGTCCTTAGAGACTTACAAAGAGACTGAGACTCCCATACAATAATAATAGGAGACTTCAACACCCCACTGTCAACATTAGACAGATCGAGACAGAAAGTTAACAAGGATATCCAGGAATTGAACTCAACTCTGCAGCAAGCAGACCTAATAGACATCTACAGAACTCTCCAACCCAAATCAACAGAATATACATTCTTCTCAGCACCACATCACACTTATTCCAAAATTGACCACATAATTGGAAGTAAAGCACTCTTCAGCAAATATACAATAACAGAAATTATAAGAAACTGTTTCTTAGACCACAGTGCAATCAAACTAGAACTCAGGACTAAGAAACTCAATCAAAACTGCTCAACTACATGGAAACTGAACAACCTGCTCCTGAATGACTACTGGGTACATAACGAAATGAAGGCAGAGATAAAGATGTTCTTTGAAACCAATGAGAACAAAGATACAACATATCAGAATCTCTGGGACACATTTAAAGCAGTATGTAGAGGGAAATTTATAGCACTAAATGCCCACAAGAGAAAGCTGGAAAGATGTAAAATTGGCACTCTAACATCACAATTAAAAGAACTAGAGAAGCAAGAGCAAACACATTCAAAAGCTAGCAGAAGGCAAGAAATAACTAAGATCAGAGCAGAACTGAAGGAGATAGAGACACAAAAAACCCTCCAAAAAATCAATGAATCCAGGAGTTGGTTTTTTGAAAAGATCAACAAAATTGATAGACCGCTAGCAAGACTAATAAAGAAGAAAAGAGAGAAGAATCAAATAGACACAATTAAAAATGATAAAGGGGATATCACCACTGACCCCACAGAAATACAAACTACCATCAGAGAATACTATAAACACCTTTATGCAAATAAACTAGAAAATCTAGAAGAAATGGATAATTTCCTGGACACTTACACTCTCCCAAGACTAAACCAGGAAGAAGCTGAATCCCTGAATAGACCAATAGCAGGCTCTGAAATTGAGGCAATAATTAATAGCCTACCAACCAAAAAAAGTCCAGGACCAGATGGATTCACAGCTGAATTCTACCAGAGGTACAAGGAGGAGCTGGTACCATTCCTTGTGAAACTATTCCAATCAATAGAAAAAGAGGGAATCCTCCCTAACTCATTTTATGAGGCCAATATCATCCTGATACCAAAGCCTGGCAGAGACACAACAAACAAAGAGAATTTTAGACCAATATCCCTGATGAACATCGATGCAAAAATCCTCAATAAAATACTGGCAAACCGGATTCAGCAACACATCAAAAAGCTTATCCACCATGATCAAGTGGGCTTCATCCCTGCGATGCAAGGCTGGTTCAACATTCACAAATCAATAAACATAATCCAGCATATAAACAGAACCAAAGACAAGAACCACATGATTATCTCAATAGATGCAGAAAAGGCTTTTGACAAAATTCAACAGCCCTTCATGCTAAAAACGCTCAATAAATTCGGTATTGATGGAACGTACCTCAAAATAATAAGAGCTATTTATGACAAACCCACAGCCAATATCATACTGAATGGGCAAAAACTGGAAAAATTCCCTTTGAAAACTGGCATAAGACAGGGATGCCCTCTCTCACCACTCCTATTCAACATAGTGTTGGAAGTTCTGGCTAGGGCAATCAGGGAAGAGAAAGAAACAAGGGTATTCAGTTAGGAAAAGAAGAAGTCAAATTGTCCCTCTTTGCAGATAACATGATTGTATATTTAGAAAACCCCATTGTCTCAGCCCAAAATCTCCTTAAGCTGATAAGCAACTTCAGCAAAGTCTCAGGATACAAAATTAATGTGCAAAAATCACAAGCATTCTTATACACCAGTAACAGACAAACAGAGAGCCAAATCATGAATGAACTTCCATTCACAATTGCTTCAAAGAGAAAAAAATAGCTAGAAATCCAACTTGCAAGGGATGTAAAGGACCTCTTCAAGGAGAACTACAAACCACTGCTCAGTGAAATAAAAGAGGACACAAACAAATGGAAGAACATGCCATGCTCATGCATAGGAAGAATCAATATCATGAAAATGGCTATACTGCCCAAGGTTATTTATAGATTCAATGCCATCCCCATCAAGCTACCAATGACTTTCTTCACAGAATTGGAAAAAACTGCTTTAAAGTTCATATGGAACCAAAAAATAGCCCGCATTGCCAAGACAATCCTAAGTCAAAAGAACAAAGCCGGAGGCATCACGCTACCTGACTTCAAACTATACTACAAGGCTACAGTAACCAAAACAGCATGGTACTGGTACCAAAACAGAGATATAGACCAATGGAACAGAACAGAGTCCTCAGAAATAATACCACACATCTACAGCCATCTGATCTTTGACAAACCTGAGAGAAACAAGAAATGGGGAAAGGATTCCCTATTTAATAAATGGTGCTGGGAAAATTGCCTAGCCATAAGTAGAAAGCTGAAACTGGATCCTTTCCTTACTCCTTATACAAAAATTAATTCAAGATGGATTAGAGACTTAAATGTTAGACCTAATACCATAAAAATCCTAGAAGAAAACCTAGGTAATACCATTCAGGACATAGGCATGGGCAAGGACTTCATGTCTAAAACACCAAAAGCAATGGCAACAAAAGCCAAAATTGATAAATGGGATCTAATTAAACTAAAGAGCTTCTGCACAGCAAAAGAAACTACCATCAGAGTGAACAGGCAACCTACAGAATGGGAGAAAATTTTTGCAATCTACTCATCTGACAAAGGGCTAATATCCAGAATCTACAAAGAACTCAAACAAATTTACAAGAAAAAAACAAACAACCCCATCAAAAAGTGGGCAAAGGATATGAACAGACAGTTCTCAAAGAAGACATTCATACAGCCAACAGACACATGAAAAAATGCTCATCATCACTGGCCATCAGAGAAATGCAAATCAAAACCACAATGAGATACCATCTCACACCAGTTAGAATGGTAATCATTAAAAAGTCAGGAAACAACAGGTGCTGGAGAGGATGTGGAGAAATGGGAACACTTTTACACTGTTGGTGGGATTGTAAACTAGTTCCACCATTATGGAAAATAGTATGGCAATTCCTCAAGGATCTAGAACTAGAAGTACCTTATGACCCAGCCATCCCATTACTGGATATATACCCAAAGGATTATAAATCATGCTGCTATAAAGACACATGCACACGTATGTTTCTTGTGGCATAGCAAAGACTTGGAATCAACCCAAATGTCCGTCAGTGACTGACTGGATTAAGAAAATGTGGCACATATACACCATGGAATACTATGCAGCCATAAAAAAGGATGAGTTTGTGTCCTTTGTAGGGACATGGATGCAGCTGGAAACCATCATTCTCAGCAAACTATCGCAAGAACAGAAAACCAAATACCACATGTTCTCACTCATAGGTGGGATCTGAACAATGAGATCACTTGGACTCGGGAAGGGGAACATCACACACCAGGGCCTTTCATGGGGAAGGAGGAGGGATTGCATTGGGAGTTATACCTGATGTAAATGACGAGTTGATGGGTGCTGACGAGTTGATGGGTGCAGCACACCAACATGGCACAAGTATATATGTAAGAAACCTGCACGTTATGCACATGTACCCTAGAACTCAAAGTATAGTAATAATAAAATAATAATAACATCAGGGAAGTATACATTAATTTTTTAAGTATGGTATTACCATTGGGAATATATTAGAAAATACCCTTACTTTTTTTGGAAATGCATTCGAAAGTATTCAGAGGTAGAATAACATAATATTTTGCATTTGTTTCAAATTACTCCAGGCAAAAATAAGAAAAGGTGTAACGAGGTGGCAGGGGCAGGGAAAAGAAATGAAACAAAGGTAGCTGAGTGTTGACAATTATTAAAGCTGTGGAACAGGTACAAGAGTACACTTCCCTACTCATGCCACTTTTTCGCATGTTCAAAAATTTCCATTATAAAGTATAAAGAAATTCATTTTCTAAGTTTTATGGTATTTTTCTTTCCCAGAATGAGAAAGAATGGGAATATTGAAGACTTCAGTCTATAATGTGTTTGAGGATATGTGTGCAGAATAGTTCATTTATAAATATAACACACACTTCTGAATTTATAATTAAATACAAAGTATGTGGCAATTTAGAACTTTCATTATGGCAAAAGAAAGGAATGCTCATTTTTCCTTCCTTGATGCATGTCTACTATTCAGTGATGCTAACGTTGTGTAAATGCAAAGCAAGTGATGGAATGGAATATACAGTTTCTTTAATAAAATATGATTATTCTGTTTGTGAAGAAGAAGACTATTCTATCTCAGATTTCTAGACCCAAGATGATACTGTTCAGCATTATTATATTTCTAGCCTAATCTACTTTTTAGCTGAAATACTCATTAAAATATTCAGGGAAACGTTGTACTTTCATAATTCACTTACTGCATATCAATTTCCAAGACTGAATCTTCTGACTATATATTTGCCCTAGTTTCTACAAATCTAGAGGCATAGTCAAATTGTAGACTGAGGTTAGTTATGTGTTTGAGTACTTTGAATGTTTAGACAGGGTGTCATAGTATTGGCTGTAAACATTATTGATATCAAATTGGGAGAGAGAGAATGAAAGACGAAGGATACTAAGTGTCACTGGATTCACATGTCTGAGTACAAGAACAGTGTCACGACTTCTGGCATTTCACTCAGGATCCATGAGCCTTTAGACAGATTAGGGGGTTCCTGCATTACTAAGTTGTTCACTGTAGTGGGGATGATGTGGGATCTTGATATTTTTTCTTCCCAAACCAAGGATCTTTTCTAATATCCCATTTCTGTTTACATGTCAGTGCAGTTTATATTCTTGAGCAAAACTAGCTGTCACTTGAAGTATATGCTTCTATGACTAGTACAAATACATACTCATCTTCAGCTCTAGATTTTTTGTTTCAGTTCTTAATCATACCACTTGTGATGGTCATGTAGTCACAATAAATGAGGATTTATTATACAGTTTTTAAGTATGTGGGGGTCTCAGACAACTTTGAGTATCTGCATCAGTCAATGTCTTTTAGTTGCAAACAACAAAAGCCAGTTCTGCTCAATTTAAGCAGAACTGATTCATCAAAGGTATACTGGACAGTTCACAGAATTGTTGGGCATGGTGAGGAATCAGCTTTGGGGTCAGGCATGCAGGAACTCTGCCCAAAATCTTTCTTCAGAATCAGTTTCAGCGAGGACACACCTGCTGCCATCTCTGAGTATCCGTGCTAAGGCTCTGCTTCTTGAATTACCATCATCAGGCACTGGGACAGGACTGCAGGACTAGCAGTGTCCTTGTGGCTCAGGATTCACTCTTCCTGTGACTGACACCACCATCAGAGAGTTTCCTGTATACCTCATGTTTGGGTCTCTAGTTCCCAAACACAGTTCAGGAACACTGGTAAAGTGAGGGGCAAGTGTTCACACCACAGCTTCAAGGGAGGATACAAAAGCATTTGTCTGGCATTTTCACCTTCCGCAGTGGGAAGTGAACAAGATTCACATGGAAAGGCTGCCAGGCGCCAGGCAGAGAAAGGTGAAAACAAGATAAATATCCAGTATAAAACCTTGAATGAATGTTAGGTTCTTCCCGGAAAAAAAAAAAAATACATATACACAATTTTTAAAGTATTTTTGGGTGAGTTCCTTGAAGTTTCAAGACCCATTCTTTGGACTACTAGAGAGAAAATAGATGTTTGTTTGTAGTTGCTGCCGAGAAAACAAATTCTGGTAAACCTATAGAGAATTCCTTCTAATTTAGTTCTAATTTTCCGAATCAAATATTTAAACTTAATATTTATATATCACGTTGAGTTCAAGGTGAAAAGTATGCCTATAGGTATGGTTTAAAATTAAAAGAATTTATTTAAATAATCTCTTTCCCTTATGAGTTTTATGCCTGTGAAAACAATCAATTATCATCATGTTAATGAAAGAACATTTTGATTATTACTCATGTAATAATAATATTAATCAGGGCCCCATCTATCTTATCTTCAGCTGTGAGTCATATATATATATGTGTGTGTGTGTGTGTGTGTGTATATATAAATGTACTCTGAAAAGCAGTACTGTATCCCTCCAAAGATATAAACATGGACGTTCTCATGGCAACATAAATAGATAAAGGTAAAACTCTCAAAGATCTCCTGTAGATGCACTAAATGATAAGCCTCTGCCACAAACACATTTTTTGGATTTTATATATATATATATGAGAATCATATATATTATACATATAACTCAATTGTGTATATATGTACACATTCAATGTGTATATATACACACATACATGTGTGCATATATATATATATATATGCTATCGAAACTTATTTCAGATAAATTTTGATCATTTAAGTTTTATCTCTCAAGAAATAAGAAAAATCTAATTCACAATCCATGACACTTGCCTCCTCTTCTCTCCTGTCTTCCCTCTGTCTCTCACATCCTCTTGATTCTCTGCAGTTTTGTTGTCTGATAAAGTAGACATTAGCTATATGTAGCTATTAAACTATGAAGCACTAATAATTAAAATGAAATGAAATTTGAAATACTCCAGTCTCATAAGCCATCGACAAGTGCTCAATAGCCATGTGCAGCCAGTGGCTACGTTATTGGATGACTCAGACATAGAACAAGTCCATGACTGCAGAAAGTTCTATCAGACGATGCCTCTACTGTAACTGACCACCAAACTCTGACACCCACCTGTGCAGTGTCCTGTTACCCCAGTGTCCTCAGCTCTTGAAATGAAATGGTGGACACTCAGTTTCAGCCCTTCTTTTTCTTTCACTTCTCAGGTCAGCTCCTTCTCTCGCATTTTTTCTAATTTCACATCATGAATGAATCCAGGGACTGAGCTGACAGAGACAGAAAGCTCTCTGAGAAAGAAATAAGCATGGACTCAGGCAGGGAATATTTACATTTGTAGATATCTTGTCATGATCACACCAATAATAATAATTACTATCATTCACTAAATGCCTTCTGATGCACCCAGGATTTCTACCTAATATATTACTTCTAATGCTCATAACAAACCTTTAAGAGGGCAATTACTTCAATTTTATTTGAAAAACAAAAAACTGAGGATTTTTTTTTTATCTGTCACCCAGACTGGAGTGCAGTGGGGTGATCACAGCTTACTGCAGCCTCAACCACTGGTGCTCAAGCAATCCTCCCACCTCAGCCTGTTGAGTACCTGGGACTACAGGTACGCACAACCACACCCTGGCTAATTTTGTATTTATTTATTTGTTTTTTTTTTTTTATTTTTTAAATTTTTTTAGAGATCGGGTCTCACCATGGTGGTCTGAAACTCCTGGGCTCAACGGATCCTTCTGCCTTGGCCTCCCAAAGTCCTGAGGTTACAGGTATGAGCCATGGCTCCCAGCCATAAAAAACAAAGCTCTGAGAACTTAAATATTTCACCCACAGTCATACAGCTAGTAAAGGCTGAAGCCACAAGTAGATGCACTATTTCTTAACTATGAGGCCCGTGTGCTTTCTGTTGCACCACTCTGAAAAGCAGTACTGTATCCCTCCAAAGATATAAATGTGGATGTTCCCATGGCAACATAAACAGATAAGGGTAAAACTCTCAAAGATCTCCCGTAGATGCACTAAATGAGAAGCCTCTGCCACAAACACATTTTTTGAAAAAACTCTTTGAGGGGAGAAAACCTTCTTGATCATGTCCCAGCATAGTCTGGCCACAGGCATTTTAAAGATTCAAAATTCATTATAAAAATGAATAAGAAATATTTTCCATTTTGGACTTCAACGATACTTTCCAACTCTTCTAGTTTGGCCTTAAAAATAAGTTTAAAATATATAATCAAATAAGCAGATGGAAGAATGCCAGTTTTACCCCTCATTACTGGTAGTCTATGCAAAACCATCTGATTTTAATCTTCTCACTTGATTTCCCTCATGTTTTAAAAATTCGTCCAGCCAGTGAGGAATAAATGCCAAACAAGTATAGTGTTATGTCTGGGGCTTGCCAGAAATTCAAATGCAGGCATTACCAGTTTGCTATAAAAATCAGTGTAAGAAATGTTTTAATTCCACAAGCAGAAGCACAAATGCACTCCCCCCACCCCCTTAAAAATCATGTTAAGAAAAAAGATTTTCCTTTTCTGGAATTTAAAGAGAGCTTAGCTCATAAGAAGAAAACAATACATTTAGAAGAGAAAAGAAGATGGACTTTGCTAATCTCTCCATTTTTTTCCCATTTCTTCCTCACATTTCCATTGTGCCAACAGTAAAATTGTTTTTTAGAGTGCTAATTAAACCAAATTCTAGCAAAAAATATTGGTATTTATCTGTTACTGGCTTAGGAAGCATATGTGTATTGCCAGACAAAATTTAACTGACATTATTTAATCAAGTAATACAACTGTTTTGCATGTAAAGTGAATTCAGAAAATCATATTCACTAGTGCCTGAGAGCTCTTTACAAGAATCATATATGGTTTCAAATATTAACAAACACTATCAAATGGAGAGAATATGATTTCCAAATATCTTATCTTGTTTCGTGAAAAAAGTATAGATTATATTTACTGAATCTTGATTTTTTAAAAAAAGAATGAATTTCTCTACTATTAAAGGTGAATAATCATAAAGCCAAGATAGAAAAACAGAGTGAGAGAGGGAGAGAGAAAGAGAGACAGACTTTAAATGCATTAAGAAGAGACTCCCAAGCTATTTTCAGGGTAGAAATAAACATTATCTTAGTTGTAGTTGCATCTGTAGCCATATCTTTACAATATTTTATATTTGTTAATCCAACTAAGAACCTAAAATGTTTTCCAACTCTACTGCCCTGGTTTTGCATTTAGCAAGGCATTAAACCCTCAGGGTTTGTGAATAAGCTTTCTTCCAACCTATAGAACTGGTTCTAATAGTGTTCCAGAATTAGAGATAATAAGTTACCAAACTGAGAATCCTGTCACTCTGCTTACTCTCCTCCCCTTTCTAGGTCCCACTCATATGTCACCTCCTCTCTTCCTGGACACCAACCTTGAAAAGTGGCCTCTCCTTCCCTTCTATCTGACACTACCATATATGTCAAGTATGACTAACTCAAGCAGAAAAGGAATTTATTTCAAGAATATTGAGGAGCTAAAGGCATAGGAATTGACCATAGATGTAGTGATTGATAGCTCAGCAGAGCTCAGCAACCATGTCAGTCAAAGGGGTTAACAATTTCATCAGCTACAACTATAATTTTCAATTTTTGAGTCACTCTGGAAGACAGTGGAATAGGCATGAGCTGGTTCACAAGATCTCACTTTGGCTAAAAAAATGCAGAGTGCTTTGATTTATAGCCTTCCAAGACTGCAAGAGGAAAATAATTCCAAAAACTGAATTCGGTACCGTCACTGAAAAAAAGGAGGAATGCATGTTGAGCAAATGGTGACTGCACTACTCATATATCAATTCATCAGGCTCTGCCTATCAATGTCCTTTGGTTTTCATCCTCAAATGTTATTTAGGTTGCATTTTGTAATTTAACTTTTACTTATCTTCATCTTTCCTACTACATTGTCAGCACCTCAAAAGCAAAAATAACTTGTTTCTTTAAATCACCTACAGTGCTTTGTATAAAGCAAATGCTCAATAAAATTTTATTGATTTACAACTAGAAATAACAACTTCTTAAAGGTCAGCTTTACTTCACAGTAAAATCACTTTGTGTTCTTCCATTCAAGCTCTTAAAAAGACAGGTTTTCAATATTTGCAGCTGTTTGTTCTTTCAACAATATTTAGTATTTTGTTGGCAAGAGAAATTGCTGGGAGTAGTTGCTGAGTACAGAAAGAATGTGTCAACAGATGAGGAGCTTAGCATTCACATAGGGCGTATTAATCTTAAATATTTACTTCACACTGTAAAGATATCAGTTATTGCCAAGTGATGAAACTGTGCCCAACGAACTGCAGGATCTGAGCTCCAAGATTCAAAATTATATGTCTGACCACTTTCTATCGTTTACTGAAAATACTGCAAATTGGACAAAGGTTCTAACCTTCATAGTGATAAACAAAAGGCTCTGTGCAGAGGGTTATCATCATAGCTCTAAAGGCACATTTCCCACAGCTGTTAGTAACAGGCAAACATTGGCCTGCAAAGCAAACTGTGGAAACATGATACCTGCCTTTTCCTAACTGGCTGTTTCACTCTGTGTGTTATTTGCTCTCTTTGGCCTCCAATTTCCTCTCCTGAAAAATAAAGGTGCTAGACTACAACATCTCTATGATCATTCCCAACTCTATTATTCTCTGAATCTATGTTTTCGTGACTCTCATCTTCAAATAAACAAAGCATACCTTACTACTGCTACTAATTCTAATAATAATGGCTAACATTTACTGAGTTCACACTAAGACTGAAAGATTTACATAGCTGTTATTATTCACCACAGTCTTATCAGGTAGATATTAATTATTGCCATGTTATATGTCAAAAAAAAAAAAAGCTGAGACATATATATGAAAAAACTGAAGCTGCAACTAAGTAGCAGCTTACCTAAGATCACAAAACTAAAATAGGGTCAGGATTCATATCCAATTCTATTTCACTCCAGAGACTGGTCTATCAATTGCTGCAATCTACAACTTTGCAAATATCCACTGTAACTGTAAATTCAGCCATGTTGAATCAGTAGATGAGAGAGTATCTACCTAAGCTCCTGACTAGAAACAGTGTTTTAGAGCACTGAGCATAGATAATCAAATAGCCACAACCATTTTGGTATCAGAACACAGTTCTCTTTTTGCCGTGGCCCATTATCATTTCTCTGTGGTACATCTTGACCTATCACCATGATGCTCAAATGCCTGGATTGAGAAAGAAGAGTATTTAAGAAACCATCATCCAATCCAACAAGATCCATGGAATGTCTATCTCCAGGGGTTGCAGCTGTCCGGAGTGAGGCCGGAGATTCCCATCTCAATTACTTAAAAGTAGTGGTTCATTTTTATAGATGATACCTCCGGAAAGGAAGATCAAATACGTGTTTGCTTGTTATATTTGCTGAAGCCTTGCCCCAAACAAAATTGTACAAAAGTAAGTCTATTGTTGTCACCTTCATTTTTTCAACGCCACCCTTTCAGTAGTGCTTCTTCCTCTGCTCAGGCTTCATACTCTCATTCTCTCCTTTTTTCAAACCTTGATCTTATAAACCATCGAGACACATAAATGTCTCAAGGTGTGTATGAATGAAAGCAGAAGGTATGAGTGCAGAGACTATCTGTGTTGACATGATTTAATTAAGAATACAGACCAGCTACGTGAGCATGAATTTATTATTTGTTCCAAGAAACTTTGCCTAGAAGAGATAAAGCTATAAACCAAAGGAAAAAAAAAAAAAAAAAAAAAAACACCTCACTGTTTGCTTCAGGAAATTTCTACAGAGTACTTATCAGAGACGCGAGTCTGCTCACCTGAGCAAACATTTTCTTATCATACCAAATTTACCAAGCCTTGTTTCAAGACCCTCACTTCACAGGGTCTACAAATTTTTAACTATTATAAATTTTACCCAATTCAAATCAGTTCCTCCATTTGAAAGACATACTTCAAACCATTTGAGTTCAGATCCCAAGGCACTTAAATTAAATCATTTCCGACTTCCTCCTTCTGAGTCACTGTTATGACTATTAAGGTAAGGGTCTTTCTAACTGCAGTGAGCGCTAATAAATTTAGCATTGCTTTATTAATAGGTTGCCTGGTGATTGGGGAGGAGTCCGATAGGCATTATATGTAAAATGTATTACCTACATTTCTCTAGGTCACAGCAGCCTGGGAATACAATGTTCAAGTACATAATAACATTTCTCTGATTAGTTACTGGAAAAGACAAGAGTCAAATATGCCCGCTTAGTCATAATTGCAGAATCTCAGCTCCAAAACTACCAGTCTATTTCTTTTTTATGTTTTGTTTTAAAAGCAAGGTCCTGCTCTGCAGCCCAGGCTGGAGTGTAGTGGCACCATCATATTTCACTGCAGCCTTGACCTTTAGGGCTCAAATGATCCCATCTCAGCCTCCTGAGTAACTGGGACCACAGGCACATGCCTCCACATCCAGCTAATTTTTTTCTTTTTTTTTTTTTTTTTTTTTTTGAGATAGCATCTGGCTCTATCTCCTAGGCTAGGGTGCAGTGGCACCGTCTCAGTTCACCGCAACCTCTGCCTCCCAGGTTCGGGCAATTCTCATGCTTGAACTCGGGCATATGCCACCATGCCCAGCTAATTTTCTTTGTATTTTCAGTAGAGATAGGGTTTCACCATGTTGCCGAGGCTGGTTTTGAACTCCTGGGCTCAAGCAATCCACCCGCCTTGGCCTCCCAAAGTGCTGATATTACAGGCATGAGCCACCACATCCAGCCATAGCCAACCTTTTTTTAAAAGAATTGTGTAGAAATGAAGTCTAGCTTTGTTGGCCAGGCTAATCTTGAACTCCTAGCTTTAAACAATCCTCCCACTTCAACCTCTCAAAGTGCTGAGGTTATAGGCGTGAGTCACACACCTGGCCAAAAACTACCAATGTATTTCTAAAAGACCCAAACTGTGTTTCAAATGTACTCCTAACCCAGTCTTCTCATTATCCATTCACTACTGAAGCTTCTATTACACTCAGATTTAAATAAAGGAAACAGCACTGTAATTGGAATCCAGTATTAAGCTTCTCCCTTTGCTGTGCAACTACTGGCATCCACTAATGTCACTGACCCTGCTGACCACCACTTAGATCATTGCTGGTTTAGCATTCTGAGCTGACCACATATTCAAAGCTAGGCAAAGCCAGTGCTGCTCATGCCACTGCTTGCAGGGCTGAAGATGAGGAGAACTCATAGTGAGGACTGCTCATGAGGTTACCCTGTGTAAGTCATTACCTGCTCCACATATGTGTAGGGCTAGTGGATGGTCACATATTACCATTATTGATGAGCAGTTAAACAATGAGGGGAAAATGAGTAAAATATAAAGAATCAAACACGTATTTCATTCATTTATTCCTTCTTTCATGCACTCAACAAATATTTTTAGTGTCTTCTGGCTGTGACAAGAAGCAATCCATTAATGTTCTCAAAGTGTTAGTATCTATAGAGCAGTTTTGGCATCCATTCATTATTCACCCCTATCTATACTGAGCACCTTCTGTGTCACAGACAATGCAACTCTGGGTATGAACAAGACAGACAGTCCTCACCTATCCCAAAAGGAGAGTGGGGAAATTGATGATGAAACAGTTGGAATATAGGATGACAAGTTCAGTGTAGGGGAAGTAGAGGGTGCTAGAAGAGCAAAAAGAAAATGAACCATTCCAGATTTAAAAACCAAGGAAGGCTCTTGGAATAAGTAGTCTGTGAAGTCTCAGAAGCAAAGGAAAACATCATATATTCAGGGAATGAAAAGTCCAGGATGGCCAGAATGTATAATGTGAAATAGGAGAACAGGGGACATGTGAAGCTGAAGATTGGGGAACAGACCATGGAAAGTCATGTTGAGGATTTTGCAATTTATTCTCAGGGGGAAAAGAAGGCTACTTATGGCTTTAACCAGGAGTGTAAATCTATCAAATTTTCAGAGTGTTTACTCTGGAAACATTGTGGGAAATGAGTTAGAAGGCAGCAAATAAGAATTAGGAAGCCCTACTAAGAAGCTATTAAAATAACTCAAGCAAGAAATTATGGTTTCCTGGACTAGTGTGTGGTAGCAGCAATGATGAGGGGAAAAAAAGGTGGGACAGATCTGAGAGACAGGGAGGGGGAGGAAATAGAACTGATAGCCCATGATGATTGGCTGAAAGGGTAAAGGAAGTGGGAAGTCTTCATTCTCAACCGATGAGTCAGGTCACATCACTCCTCAGCTAAAAATCCTTCAGTGTCTCCCATCTCACTCAAAATGAAAGCCAAAGTCTTTACAGTGGGCTACAGGGACTGATGAAGCCTATTTCAAACCCACTATCCCACTTACCCCTACCCCATTGCCTCCTGCAAGCTCACTCCACCTCACCCACACCAATCTCCTGGTAGTACCCAAGCATTTCCGGCATGATCTTGCCTCAGAGCCTTGCCCTTGCTATTTATTCCATCAAGATAACAATATGGTTCATACTCTTGCCTTCTTCAAGTCTTGGCTTAAATATCACCTTTTTGCTGAGGCCTCTTCTGATCATACTGCTAAAAATTTCAACCTCCATGACAATAGTCCAAGTTTTCTTTTTAATGCTTATCACTCTTTGAATTATGATGTACAGTTTATTTATTTTGGTTATTAATTATCTCACACTACTTGGATGTAAGCTCTTGAATTGAGGCAGAGTTGTGTCTTGTTTTGTTCACTGTTGTATCCTCAGTTCTCAGCACAGTGGCTAGGATGTGGTAAGCATTCAATGTTTATTAAATGAATTAATGGGCCATCCCCATGTCTGTAGCCTGACCAACTAGTCAGATGGTAGTTCCAATCACTGAGATAGGAAAGATGAGTGGTAGGTAAGTTTCAAGTTCAGTTTAGGATCATTTGAGGAGTTCCCTTGCCACTACCAAAACTAATATTATCAGCATGACACTGGTATAAGTCTGTTTACACTCTGCTGATAAAGACATACTTAAGAGTGGGCAATTTACAAACAATAGAGGTTTAATTGGACTTACAGTTCCACATGGCTGAGAAGGCCTCACCATCATGGCAGAAGGCAAGGAAGAGCAAGTCACATTTTACATGGATGGTGGCAGGCAAAGAGAGAGCTTGTGCAGGCAAACTCCCGTTTTTAAAACCATCAGATCTTGTGAGATTCATTCACTACCACAAAAACAGCATAGAAAAGACCACCCCCATAATTCAACCACCTCCCACTGGGTTTCTCCCATGACACGTGGGAATTGTGGGAGTTACAATTCAAGATGAGAATTGGGTGGGGACATAGCCAAACCATGTCAGTCTGCCTCTGACCCCTCCCAAATCTCATCATTTTCATGTTTCAAAACCAATTATGCCTTCCCAACAGTCTCCCAAAGTCTCAGCTCATTTCAGCATTAACCCAAAAGTCACTAAAAGACAATTTCTCAGGGTTGCAAAGTGTGAGTCTCTTGAATGAAATGGCTCATTCAGTGCTCCACGCATGAGATAAGGCTCATAGCAAGGCACATTAGTGTGAAAGTTCAGAACACCTGGTAAAACAGACGATCCTCAAAGCTTGATGGGAAAGTCAAAAAGTCACATAAAAAGGAAAAAGAAAGTCAAAATGCCATCTGAATTCTCACTAGCAACACTGCAAGTTAGAAAACAATAGAGCAAAGCCTTTAAAAATTGAAGTGAAAATAAATTTTAGTCTAAAATACTATACTTAGCTAATCAAGAATGTAGGATTTTTCAGGCATGCAATGATTCACAATATTTATCTCACTTGTGTGTCTCCTTTCCTATGATGCAACCAGAGTGTGTGCTTCAACAAGTTAAAGGGTGAATCAAGGACTAGGGAGACATGGCACTAGGAAGTAGTGGATCCAACATAGGAAAAATGACAATCGTAATTCTGGGATGACAATTGTGCAGCATGCCCAGAAAACTACTTGTCAGATTGTTGGGGCAGGAGGATGGATTGAGGTCTCTAGGAAAAAAAAATTGAAATAGTTGATTATCCCATGTTTGATTATTTGGAAAGTATTATTAACAAGCAGTTGAAATGTCTATCACATCGGTCATAGGTAATAAAAACTAAGCAAATTTTTGAAAATCAATTATTAACTTTAGGAGAAAACAAAAAGTTATGTAAAAGAGGAAACATACACACAGTATAGTGTATCGTTCAGCAATGAACAATATTTATCTTAGCATACAAACATGAATGTTCACTTTCATTTAAATCAAAATTGCAAAAAAAGAATAGCTGACAGATTATATTGTGTATGAAAAATTTGAGAAATAAACCACATTAAATAAAGGAAAGTTTAAAAAATAATTGAAATTAATTTTACATCATTTGGTGGTTCTGTATTTAAATATTCAATTTTAGTGTTTATTTGATAATTTCCTCTGTGTCTTTGTGAAAATCCTATTAAGTAGATCCTGGAAGTCATGTATTAATAATTTAAATTTGTTATCTAGTCTTTTCTTCCCACCTGTTTTTTTTCTTTGTACTACTTTCTGCAACGTTATCTTCATACCCTTATTAAATTTTTATTTTAAATTTTATTTAGTTAATTTAATAATCTTCATTGCATATTTTATATACTAATATTTCCATTTTCAGAAGCTCTTTCTTCTTCTCTTTCACAGTATTCTTGCATATTTTTGAGATCATTAATTATAGTTCCTTGGATGTTCTCTACTCTTCTGTATATTGTTTCTATCTCAGGTAACTTTTATTTTTCATAATTTGGTTTCTCTTTTTCATTTGGAAATGTCAGCAAATCTCAAACATTAGCCTGTTTCACAATCCCCCAAAAGGCTTATTAAAACACAGATTACAGAGTTGCATCCCCAGAGTTTCTGATTCAGTAGGTTGGGGTTGGCCAGAGAATTTGCATTTCTCACAAGTTCCCAGGGGATGCTAATGCTGCTCACCCAGACACTAAACTTTGAGGACTTAACTGTTTTAGGCACTGTGGGGTTGTATACCTTGACAAGTAAAGGAGACTCATGCGTGCAAAGAGTAAAGACCCATTTTGGGTTCTCTGTCCAGGCCCTTCCTCAGAAGAATCCCTAGACTATAGTTTTAACCAGCATTTAGGGTTCTGGGGATTGGGCTCAGGATGGACTCAGTATGGACAGTAGCAATTTAAAAATTTTAAACATGTTGCACATCTTGGTAGAAAATTGTTGTGCAAATAAAACACATAATGCATACAATAATATAACATTCTTATAATTCCAAAATCTGTGCTTGCAAAGTAGGTAGTTTTCATATAAAAGAGCAGAAAATAAATTACAAAGATGTTTCCAGTAAAAGCTTAGGATGTAGAATGTCACTGTGACTTTAGCTACGGTAATATAAAAGAATGAGAAAATTGCATAATACATCCTGATTATTCTTTATTAGCTATTGAAATCTTCCTGCTGATGAGTGGAAATTTGAGAATTGAGTTGCAGTCTCCCAAGTGACAATGACACTGAACAACCTGTAAATTATGTATTTTCAGCAGTAAAAGGGCAATAAGTATATTCTTTAAGAGTGTCCATCTCATAAAAGATATTATCATTTATGCTTTTCCCTTTTCATTGGTTCTAATTTGTCTTGCAAATCCTAAAGTCTGTAATGGTTAAAAATAAGACAAACAGCTCTGTCTAGTGGCAAATTTGATCACTGCAACCAAAGTCAAGAAGAGTTCTCAAATCAAATTCTTTTTAAAAATCTGTCTAAAACTTGGCAAGCAAACATGACAGGAGGTAGCTGTTTTAATCCCTGCTCAGGAGACACAATGGATAAACACTTAAAGCCATCAGTCATGTCATCTCCATTTGGGACTTGTCTCAGCAGTTAAGAGAGACAAGTGCAAAACCCAACTCAGTAATTTAATTTAAAGGGAAATACTTTGTGAAATTATGCTTTTCAGATAACTTTGTAAAATATAGGTGCAAATCTTAGCCTGTTCTTATCTTTACCCTCCTGTATTTTTCCCTTTCCTCCCTCCTGCCTTTAAGAGAAATCTGGAATTAAACTTTAACTCAGAATCTGTCATTGTTCATATAGCAGAGATAAGCCACCGCATGGCAGCTGGGATTCCCTGCCTTTGACAATCGTGTCCACAAAGCACTCCAGTACATGAATAAAACACTGTGTGGAGAAAATGAAGCACAGCAGCTATTACCTCCCAATTCCACTATGAAGCACTCAGAAAATGGCAGTCTTTTTCTTTTGAGCACTGGTACATCAGGGCAAAAACTTGCATTTTTCCATGCCTTTCCACTTTTATAAAATAATGTGAAACATCTTATAATAAATTTTAAAAAGGACAAATAAAATCAAGTTTTAAAAAAAAACAGAAGATGAGGAATCCAACTGGTCTAAAATTGGGTCCTGTGGTATTTCCAGATATATGGAATAGAGAGGAGATTTGCTGAAGTGAATTATAACTGATTGGACAGGGAGAATTAAAATTTAGCTGCTTTTTTATACATGATAGTTACAAGATAATAGGCCTATGGTTATGCTCCAAAGTAAAATAATCAAAGGGTCAAAATATTACATGTGTTTGCCATTATAGTCAAGAGGGTAATTAATATTGAAGATGCCAATTAAAAATTAACATACATTCAAGAAACATTTCGGTGTTAAATTATTTAGTTTCTGAAAATAAGTGCAACGACATGCTTGTTAAAAAAAATACCAAAAAATATAAAGAAGTTTTTAAAAAATCCCATAATGCAAGATCTATATGTAGGTAAGCACGGCTAACATTGAGAGTATGTCCTTTAAGATTGTATTCCTATGGAAAAAGAAGCTAAGTGCATTCTTAAGACATCAATTATTCTTTTTATATATTAATATTACACATATGTGTGAAGACTCATGGTGAACATAGAAAAAAAGCTGATTCAATAGGAAATGCAGATAAGTTTTTTAAAACAAAATTTAAAACAGATCATTCATTAAATGTTTCAAAAGGATGAATTTGCATAGACAATCCACATTGTGAGATCAAAAAGGTAAATTTAGAGACCTGAAAGATGTGAATGATACCAATGCTCTCAATTTCATGGTTATAATGAGGCAGGAAGGGAAACAGATGTGTTCTCTCAAACTCTCCCTCAATGGCAACATTCTCCCTAAGTTTTTAAGTTATGTAATGATCACAATATAATATAAGCAACCAACTAAGAGATCTAAGAATCCTGAGTATGATTTAGTGCTATAATCAAATAAAACCCACCACAAGACTAATGTGACAGATATTTAATGATATGCATAATCACTGTAATATTACACGGCAATTTAGTATAAATGGCAAATGATTACTTAAATGACTGAAATTAGCATTACTTTCACACAGCCAAATTAAGCATTTCTAGGGTCCGCTGAGGAGAGAGATAACAAGACAGACTAAAAAGCAGCCACAAGACCCCGCCAAAGAAAACCAGGCAGCTGGGTTCCCCTGATGTTTGGGCGACAGCACAGTACTGAGAAGCGGAAAGGAAAAAAATGTGGTAAGACTCCCACGAAGGTGCCAGGGTACGGTTTGTGCATCCCAATTATTTTCTTTTGCTTTGTTCCATCTGGGGGTTTCTAGAATTCAAGACAATTTGATCTTCCCTACCAGATAAGTGGTAGGACCCTACTACCACTAAACTCCTGGAGTTAAAGACAAGGAAGTCTTTGAAGTCACACAGAGAGGTTTGTCTGGTTTCAATCTCTGCCCACTACTGATCTCCACTCTCTAGGTTAGCCTCAACGAGAACAGATTTGACTACATATGTGACTTAAGGGAAACTCTTGCCCTTACTGCTACTGTCACCTCCATCACCACCACCATGTAGAACCACCGTACAAGGTCTGAAATATCAGCCATTTCTTCCAGTTAATAAATAAGCAGCCCTGCAATTCTTGGCAGATGGATGTCCATATCTGATCAGAGAAAGAGCACAGGGTGTTTTTATTTCTGGGAAGAGGGGTTACACGAGGAGAGAATAAAGATAGCATAAAAATTAAAGAAATAAAAGACAAAATTTCATCTTTCTCCAAAATTTACCCAGACCTAACCCTGCCTATTAATTCATCAGAAAATAAAAAGAACACAATATTTGAAGACTTTGAAAAGTTCGTATAGTTTTTGTACCATAGCTGTGTGAGCTTAGATAAGTTACTTAACCTCTCTGAGCCTTGGTTTCTTTATCTAAAAAAGTAAGTAAATGACAGGAGTATACCTACTTAGTTCACAGAAATGTAAACTGATTAATTTACGTCATGCTTCTTACAGGCTTCCACCAAAGATCCCCACAGTGATTGAGAGGGCATCCATGCCTATGCAGATTCTGGGAGCAGGGCCAGTCGTAAGAAATCCAACTCATGCAAAATTTATTTGTAGTTTCATACTTTAACTTCAATATTAACACATACACTATATTCTACTCTGTATGTATGTGATTTAAAGAAAAACAAATATTTCAGAATTTTTACCATCAAGTAAAATTGATGCTATATGTTTACCTTCTGGTTTAGTGCAACTCTGGCCCACTCTCCAGTTTAAGAAGCCCAAATTTATGTAAAAGCACAAATGGAGTGCATTCTAGTGCACAACAGATGCTAGTAAGTATTCGTTTTCTCCTTCATTCCCCTCATGTTGCCTCAGAAGCCAAAAGCAGATTTTATGTCACCTACAGGTTTTTCTCTCCCTCTTCCTGCCTGAAATGCACACAGGAGAGCAGAAAATAAACTAGCTGTTGGGAAGTCCTCAATCAGGGACAATTTTGATCCCCAGGGCACAGTTGGCAACGTTGAGACATTTTTCATTGTCACAACTAGGGAAGTGTGGCACAGGATACTGGCATCTACTGGATAGATGCCAGGGATGCTGCTAAATATCCTATAACACACAGGCTAGGCTCCCACAACAAAGAATTATCTAGCCTGAAATGTCTATCATGCTGAAATTATGAAACCCTGAGCTATAAGTAACTGGCCCCAATGTGACCCTCCGCAGCAGAGACCCAAGCTAACTGATCTATGCAGGAGTGCTTTATTCTTTGCCAGGCTGTAGGCACTCCCACGCTTCATGGACCTAAATTTAAACTTGAGCTAGTTGAAAACTAGTTCAAAGTCTTTACTAGATTCTGATTTTGTTCAGAAATGAAAAGCTTACTTTTCCAAGGAGTTCAAAACAGAATTCTGCCAAATAGTCAGTGGTATTCGTTTCTTTATACTATATTCCATATTCCCCTGCAGAATACTAAACAAACAAACAAAAAAAACCCCTATAAACTAACTTATTTATATTCTAAGGGCTAATTGTGACTTGTATTCTAACCTTATGCTTTCTGCAAAAAGTGTGAAAGATCAAAATACTCCATTTGATGCCAATGCTTGATCCAAGAAGATACACACACACACACACACACACATACACACACACACACACACAGACTCCTCAGGGGATTTAAATAATGCTCTTCACCCTCAGCCAGGAAGTGGGATGTGTCATTTCACAATGTGGTTGCTGAAGAATAAACTCCTAAATGTATCTGCCCTTCTCACTCTTCTCTTTCCTCAACCTGGCATTCATGGCCTGCTTGTTGACATCTATTTCATGCCAAATGGTGCTCAGAAGTCATAGCACCATTGGGGACTGAGTTGAGAAGTGTTTCAGAAATAAGAATATCCTTGAGAGGGAAAGATGTGAAAATTAATAGGAGTTAGACAAGTTGTAATGGAAATTTAGCAAATAGATATTTACCTGTGAAAATGATAAAATGTGTGTTAAATCACGTAAATTATATCTTTATATACCAAAGAGCGCTGCCACCCAGACTCCATATGTGCCACAGTACAGATAGTTTTCTTAAAGCCTGGTCGACTTTTCCACATTTGGTTTCTTCTCATCTCTGAGCACAATAAACACTGAACTTAATGGTCAGTGCATGGAAACTAAGAAGGAAAACTCTTGGAACGTGATACAAGCCAAAAATGGCCAGAAAACTTGAGAGTCAACCAGTGAAGTACTTGTGCTTTCCAAAGAGCTTTGTTCTGCTAGAAACTCTCAGTGACAAGAATGCCTAGTTTCATTTGACAGGGTTCAGAGTCAAGCACTACCCTTAGACCTGGACAGGAGGCTGTCCTGCCCTAATCCCATGCTCTTGAGTGATCCCCCCTCCAAGGGATAAGGAGCCAACAAGACCAGAACTGCCCAGCTGCCCAAAGGCCACACTCTGGAGGCTCAGGACCTGTAATTCCTGTTCAAACAGCCCCAAACTTCCTCTGAGAGCTACATAAGCCTTTCCCAGGTTTGTTCTTTCTTTCCAACAGAGCACCTGGGCTTGAGGAGTGAGCAAAAGGCATTTGTACATGGTGTTTTTGAAAAGGTATGGGGAATGGAGCTTGGGAATACACACTAGGTAGGGTACCCACACTTTGTAAGTCAGACCCTCATGGTGCAGAATAGAGCAAGGGATGGAAGAGAAGGGCTGGGGGCAAGGTGAGAAGAACAGAGGTCAAGGCCCCAGGACCATGAATACTCAACTCTCTGAATACTGCCACAATCTGGCTAACTTCAAAAAGTTTAAGAGGCTGGACAAGGTGGCTCATCCCTGTAATACTAGCACTTTAGGAGGCCAATGTGGGAGGATCTCCTAAGGCAAGGAGTTTGAGAACAGCCCTGGCAACATGGGGGGACCCCATCTCTCCAAAAATAAAAATTAGCTGGGCATAGTGGCACACACCTGTAGTCCCAGCTACTCAGGAGGCTGATGTGGGAGAATCACTTGAGCCAGGGAGGTGAAAGCTACAGTAAGCTATGATTGTGCCACTGCACTCCAGCCTTGGTGACAGAGGAAGACCGTGTGTCAAAAAAAATAAAAATAAAAAAATAAGAAGAATTCTAAATGTGAATCTGATTTTTTATGTCTTTAAGAAGGTGTTTTGTCAAGACAGGTAAATAGAACATTTTATTTAACAGTCTGGTAGCTTAATTTATAACTTTTAAATATTTAACCATGAGAAATGTGGGCTTGCATTTGTTCTCTTACCCCATTTCTGAAAATAAAATAATGTGAGAATTGCTCCTCACCAAAGTCCTGCCTCCCATAATAGCTTTTGCCATATCGGGTTCACTGGAGGTGGTTTTGCTCTTAACTTCACTGTATCTTAACTATGTTTCCCCTGCCTCTTGGAGTTTGGATAGCACCATGTATTCCAATTCGTTGGACATTTTTTATCTACAATCTGCTCGCTGACAATCTGATAACTAGACCTTTGTTTCTAGGTAGCTTATTGAACTGGATTTAACCTTGTATTTTTTATCCTTTCCTTACCCTTCTCACCCTCCTCTGTCCCAGGCAGGCACCCACATTCATGCTTTATTGCTCCCTCCCCTATAACTCCTTTTATAAAGTCTGACTCATTTCAGGCCCTTTGTGTGTTCCTTCTGGCTTCATCTATGGTGACTGCCTGCCAATTTCTCAGTCTCTGCTCCTCCGCTCCGCATACTTTCTGGCTGCTTCTCAGTTCTCATTCTTCAGCAATTTCAATTGCTTACACCCGATGAGCATTTGCCTTCTTCCTTTGCTTCTTGTATCTTTATGGGAGATAGGAAATTAATTGTTTATTCCCAATTTTGGTATTCTTCCTCTCAATTCCTCCCAGACATTGAGTCTCCACCCCACTGGGGGGTAAGAATAATAATAATTTTAAAAATTGCTTTTGTAAGAATGGAAAGGAAGCGATCCCATTCCTCCCCTTCATAAAGGTCACGGCTGGCATTACTCTAACAAAGACAAGTTCAGAAGAGAAAAGCATGACAAACTTATGTGATCATAGTTTGATGTGACACAGGATTTATGCTTAGGTTGAATGGAGTAATGGCAGCCATGTAAAAATACGATAGGACAAAACAGTTATAATCTAATGCCAAGAGACTTGAGTGTAGAAACTTAGCAAGTCCTGTCCAAAATTTTATCTGGACTCTCTGTGCAGCATTTTTTCCTCTTGGATATGGGGTAGGACCCCTTTGAAATGGGGTCTTAATTTCTTCAAAACCAGCTGTTACACAGAAAGGCAGTTTGCTGGGAGCTGAGAGTAATATTTTTAGGTTTTATGGTTGGCTTTGGGGAAAAAATGGCTCTGGTTTCTCTGACCTGCCTAGGGGAAGGGAGATTCTCATTTCTATGCCTTGCCTCCGGGGAGAATGAAGGGGAAGAGATGAGAAGACAGGACAAGGTCAGAGACTTTGCTTCTAAGACTGTTCCTTAGGCCTTTTGTTGGGGTGTTGTTTTCTGAGCCCCAGCACTTCTACTCCAACACTGACTAGATTGCAGCTGGCTTTTGAAGCTGGGAGAGTGCCATATTCACCAGTGACTTTCCAATCATTGCTTCGCTTTCATTTCTTCTCAATTTCTTTTTTCTCTTTTAATAAAAGTTGCCAAGAAACTTTACAAAGTGACTAGAAATATAGCAGAGTTAAAATCCTTTACCAAGACCATTTTATATATCTAAATATGAGTTACTAAGGTGGCTGAGAGGCTGTCTTGTGCTTATGTGTTTATGTGGCTTTGAGATTATGTGTTTTATTTTATAAAATTAGTGATTAATTAGGCTGACAAAATGACATGAGACTTTTTGAAAATTTATCCTGGAGACCAGGCATGGTGGCTCATGCCTATAATCCCAGCACTTTGGGAGTCCGAGGCAGGCAGATCACCTGGGGTCAGGAGTTCAAGACCAGCCTGGCTAACATGATGAAACCCTGTCTCTACTAAAAATGCAAGATTAGCTGGGCCTGGTGGCAGGCACCTGTAATCCTACCTACTCGGGAGGCTGAGGTGGGAGAATCGCTTGAACCTGGGAGGAAGAGTTTGCAGTGAGCAGAGATCACGCCACTGAACTCCAGCCTGGGCGACAAGAGCGAACTCCATTTCAACAAAAGAAAAAAGAAAAAAAAAGAAAAGAAAAATTACCCTGGAATTGCAAGACTCACTATGCTGGAAAGAACCTTAGAGATTATCCAGCCCCAATCCCTTGTTTACTAGTAGAAAGACTTGGAACAGAAATTTAAGCAGTTCGCCAAATAATAAATTACAGCTATTATGTATAGCTTATGTGCTGAGGACCTCATCTAATACTTAAAGCAAGTAATTCCTATAGCAAATATACTATTTTATGGTAAAATTTTAGAAATATTCCTATTAAAACCAGGAACAAGGCATGATGACTTTTATTACTGCCACCCTTTGACATTGTTCTAGAGGGCCAGGCCCAATAAAACAAGAAAAATAGTATTTTATGTATAAGGAACACTTAGAAATGTTTAGATGGCCATAAAGTAAAAGACTCACAGTATGAATCACATGAAAAATTAAAACTTTTATGTTTAAAAAAGTGACAACATAAACAAAGTTAAGAAACAAATGAAAAATGGGGAAAATATTTGGCGTCTACATGGAGAAACAAGATTAATATGTGCAGTATGTAAATCAGTTAAAAAGAAATAAATATCAAGAGAAAAATGAGACAAAATATATAAATAGAAGATGAAATTCAAAGAGTCAATAAATGTAAAGCATCACACTAGCATCAGATCGGAGGTAAATGAGAAAAAAAAATGTTAGTTGTATAAAGACACCAAAATCGTACTGTAGTAAGTTTTGTATTAAATCTCCTGACAAGTCATCATCATGGCAGATGGGAGGCAGGAATAGATTGTAGCTCCAACTCAGACAGACACAGCAGCATGCAGAGGCTCACATCATGAATTTTAGCTACAGATAAACTGCAAGCAAAAAACCAGCAATCCCAAGAGGACCCACAGACCCTCTGAAGGAAGCAGACTGCTCCTGCAGGACCCAGGAGACACCCCAAATACTGTGAGTGCCCCAACTGCAGAAGTGGGAAAGGGAGAGCCTCCTCTCCTGAACACACACCCCACTGGAGAATCTGAAGGTCTTTTTGCAGGAGAAGTTTCTGACCTTGCCTGGAGCTGAGTCAATTTAGAGAACCAAGCAAAATCCAGAGAAAGCAGCAGAAAGGCCCTGGGAGCTCAATGGGTCCCCAGGCAGGCCATTCCTGCCTGGCACCACAGGGATCCAAAGGGAGGGTGGCCAGAGGAGCCAGAGGGTAGGGGTGAACACCACAGGGAGAAGGAAATCTCCAGCTAACTTGGTAACAATTTGAACTGGGTGAGAAACCTCCTGGCCAGAACTCAGAGGACGGCACAAATCCAGTGTGCAGACTCCACAGGCAGGGGAAGAACTAAGCCCTTTTCTTTTGCAGCTGGAAGGTGGGTAACCTGGGGTAAGTTCTCAAGCCCAGCTTGCCCAACACCTGGAAACAGACTTAAAGCTGTTAAAGGGGGCATGGTGGGTGTGAGACCAACCCAGCCCTTTGGTTTGCATGGGAGCTGGGTGAGGCCTGTGACTGCTGGCTTTCCCCCACTTCCCTGACAACCTGCATGACTCAGCAGAGACAGCCATAATCCTCCTAGGTACACAACTTCATTGACCCGGAACCTCACCCATCCCCCATAGCAGCTGCAGCAAGACCTGCCCAATGAGAGTCTGAGCTCAGACATCCCAGTCCTGCCTCCACCTGATAGTCCTTCCCTACCCACCCTGGTAGCTGGGGACAAAGGACATATGATTTTGGGAGTTCTAGGGCCCCTGCCACTGCTGGTTCCTCTTCATATACCAAAGCTGATGCTCTCTGGAAAGCACCATGGCACCATGTCCCGGCAGGAAGCCAACCAGAACAAAAATAGAGCATTAAAACACTAAAGCTAAGAACCCTAGGAGTCCACTGCACCTCCCTGCCACTTCCACCAGAACAGGTGCTGGCATCCACAGCTAAGAGACCCATAGACAGTTCACATCACAGGACTCTGTGCAGACAACCCCCAGTACCAGCCCAGAGCTGGGCAGACTTGCTGGGCAGCTAGACCCAGAAGAGAGACAACAATTGCTGCAGTTTGGCTCACAGGAAGCCACATTGATAGGAAAAAGGGGAGAGTACTACATCAAGGGAACATCTCATGGGACAAAATAATCTGAACAACAGACTTCATCCCTAGACCTTCCCTCTGACAGAGCCCACCCATATGAGAAGGAACCAGGAAACCAACTCTGGTAATATAACAAAACAAGGCTCTTTAACATCCATAAAAAATCACACTAGTTCACCAGCAATGGATCCAAACCAAGAAGAAAACCCTGATTTACCTAAAAAAGAATTCAGGAGGTTAGTTATTAAGCTAATAAGGGAGGCACCAGAGAATGGCAAAGTCCAATGCAAGGAAATCTAAAATAACAATACAAGAAGTAAAGGGAGAAATATTCAAGGAAATAGTTTAAAGAAAAAATAATCAAAAATTCAGGAAACATTGGACACACTTATAGCAAGGCAAAATGCTCTGGAAAGTCTCAGCAATAGAACCAAACAATTAGAAGAAAGAAATTCAGAGCTTCAAATTAACCCAATCCAACAAAGACAAAGAAAAAAGAATAAGAAAATATGAACAAAGCGTCCAAGAAGTCTGTGATTATGTTAAGCAAACAAACCCAAGAATAATTGGTGTTCCTGAGGAAGAAGAGAATTCTAAAAGCTTGGTAAACATATTTGGGGGAATAATCGAGGAAAACTTCCTCAGCCTTGCTAGAGACCTAGACATCCAAATACAAGAGGCACAAAGGACACCTGGGAAATCTGTTGCAAAAAGACCATCGCCTAGACACATTGTCAACAGGTTATTGGAAGTTAAGGCAAAGGAAAGAATCTTAAGAGCTGTGAGACAGAAGCACCGGGTAACCTATAAAGGAAAACCTGTCAATTAACAGCAGATTTCTCAGCAGAAACCCTACAAACTAGCAAAGATTGGGGGCCCCTATCTTCAGCCTCCTCAACAAAACAATTATTTAGCTAAGAATTTTGTATCCAGCAAAACTAAGCATCATACATGAAGGAAAGGTAGTCTTTTTCAGACAAACACTGAAAGAATTCACCACTACCAAGCCACCAATACAGGAACTGCTAAAAGGAGTTCTAATTTTTGAAACAAATCCTGGAAACACATCAAACCAGAACCTCTTTAAAGCATAAATCACATAGGACCTATAAAACAAAAATACAAGTTAAGAAGTAAAAACAAAAAAACAACCAAAGTACACAGGCAACAAATAGCACGATGAATGCAATGGTACCTCACATCTCAGTACTAACATTGAATATAAATAGCCTAAATGCTCCACTTAAAATGTACAGAACTGCAGAATGGATAAGAACTCATGAACCAACTATCTGCTGCCTTCAGGAGACTCACTTAACACATAAGGACTCACATAATCTTAAAGGGGTGGAAAAGGCATTTCATGCAAATGGACACGAAAAGGAGGGCAGGAGTAGCTATTCTTATATCAGACAAAATAAATTTTAAAGTAACAGCAGTTAAAAGAGACAAAGAAGGACATTATATAATGGTAAAAAGCTTTGTCCAACAGGAAAATATCACAGTCCTAAACAAATATGCACCTAACACTGGAGCTCCCAAATTTATAGAACAATTACTAAAAGACCTAAGAAATGAGATAAACAGCAACACAACAATAGTGGGGGACTTCAATACCACACTGACAGATAATCAAGACAGAAAGTCTACAAAGAAATAATGAATTTAAACTATACCTTGGAACAAATGGACTTAACAGATGTATATAGAACATTTCATCCAACAACTGCAGCATACACATTTTATTCAGCAGCACATGGAACTTTCTCCAAAATAGACCATATGATAGGCCATAAAACGAGCCTCAATAAACATAAGAAAACTGAAATTATACCAAGCACTCTCTCAGATCACAGTGGAATAAACCTGGAAATCAACTCCAAAGGAACTTTCAAAACCATGCAAATATGTGGAAATCAAATAACCTGCTCCTGAATAAGCACTGGGTCAAAAGCAAAATCAAGATGGAAATTTAAAAATTCTTTGAACTGAACAGCAATAATGACACAACCTGTTAAAAACTCTGGGATGCAGCAAAGTTGGTGCTATGAGGAAGTTCATAGCACTAAATGCCTACATCAAAAAGACTCTAAGAGCACAAACTGACATTCTAAGGTCACACTCAAGAAACTGAGAAACAATAACATACCAAACCCAAACCCAGCAGAAGAAAGGAAATAGCCAATATCACAGCAGAACTAAATGAAATTGAAACAAACAAACACAAAAAAAGATAAATGAAACAAGATAAAGATAAAAAGATAAATGAAACTGGTTCTTTGAAAAGATAAATAAAATTGATAGACCATTAGCAAGATTAACCAAGAAAAAAAGAGAGAAAATCCAAATAACCTCATTAAGAAATGAAACAGGAGACATTACAACTGACACCACTGAAATACAAAAGACTATAAACACCTTTATGCACATAAACTAGAAAACCTAGACGAGATGGATAAATTCCCAGAAAAAATACAACCCTCCTAGCTTAAATCAGGAAGAATTACATACCCTGAACAGACCAAAAGCAAGCAGTAAGATTGAAATGGTAATTTAAAAATTACCAACAAAAAAAATCCCAGGACAAGATGGATTCACAGCAGAATTCTACCAGACATTCAAAGAAGAATTGGTACCAACCCTATTGACACTATTCCACAAGACAGAGAAAGAAGAAACTCTCCCTGATTCATTCTATGAAGCCAGCATCACCCTAGTATCAAAACCAGGAAATGACATAACCAAAAAGGAAAACTACAGAGGTAAAATCCTCAACAAAATACTAGCTAACTGAATCCAACAACATATCAAAAAGATAATCCACCAAGATCAAGTTGCTTTCATACCAGGGATGCAGGGATGGTTTAACAAACACAAGTCAATAAATGTGATACACTATATAAACAGAATTAAAAAACAAAAATTACAGGATCATCTCAATAAATGCAGAAAAAAAATTTGACAAAATCCACTATCCCATTATGATTAAAACTCTCAGCAAAATCGGCATACAAGGGACATACCTCAATGTAATAAAAGTTATCTATGACAAACCCATAACCAACATAATACTGAATGGGGAAGAGTTGAAAGCATTCCCTCTGAGAACTGAACAAGACAAGGATGACCACTCTCACCGATCCTCTTCAACATAGTACTGGAAGTCTTAGCCAGAGCAATCGAACAAGAGAAAGAAATAAAGGGCATCCAAATCAGTAAAGAGGAAGTCAAACTGTCACTGTTTGCTGACAATATGATCATTTACCTCGAAAACCTAAAGACTCCTCCAGAAAGCTTCTGGAAATGATAAAAGAATTCAGCAAAGTTTCTGGATATAAGATTAATTTACACAAATCAGTAGCTCTTCTATACACCAAGAGTGACCAAGCGAAGAATCAAATCCAGAACTCAACACCTTTTACAATAGCTGTAAAAAATAAAAATACTTAGGAATATATCTAACCAAGGAGTCAAAAGACCTCTACAAGGAAAACTAAAAAACACTGCTGAAAGAAATAGACAACACAAGCAAATGGAGACACATCCCATGCTCATGGATGGGTAAAATCAATATTGTGAAAATGACCATACTGCCAAAAGCAATCTAAAAAAAATTCAATGCAATCCCCATCAAAATACCACCATCATTCTTCACAGAATTAGAAAAAACAATTCTAAAATTCATATGGAACCAGAAAAGAGCCAGCCCACACAGCCAAAGCATGACTAAGCAAAAAGAACAAATTTGGAGGCATCACACTAACCTGATTTCAAGCCATATGATAGGCCATCGTCACCAAAACAGCACTGGTATAAAATAGGTATATAGACCAATGGAACAGAATAGAGAACCCAGAAATAAATCCAAATACTTACAGCCAACTGATCTTCAACAAAGCAAACAAAAACATAAAGTGGGGAAAAGACACCCTTTTCAACAAATGGTGCTGGGATAATTGGCTAGCCACATGTAGGAGAATGAAACTGTATCCCCATCACTCATCTTATACAAAAATCAACTCAAGATGGATTAAAGACTTAAATCTAAGACTTGAAATTATAAAAATTCTAGAAGATAACATTGGAAAAACCTTTCTAGATCTTGGCTTAGGCAAGGATTCCATGACCAAGAACCCAAAAGCAAATGCAATAAAAACAAAGATAAGTAGTTGGGACTTAATTAAACTAAAGGGCTTTTGCAAGACAAAAGGAACAGCCAGCCCCCAGCCATGTGGAACTGTAAGCCCAATTAAACGTAGTTTTCTTCCCAGTCTCAGGTATGTCTTTATCAGCAGCGTGAAAACTGACTAATACAGTAAATTGGTACCAGTAGAGTGGGGTGTTGCTGAAAAGATACCCAAAAATGTGGAAGCAAATTTGAAACTGGGTATCAGGCAGAGGTTGGAATCGTTTGGGGGGCTCAGAAGAAGACAAGAAAATGTGGGAAAGTTTGGAACCTCCTAGAGACTTGTTGAATGGCTTCGACAAAAATACTAATAGTGATATGAACAATAAGGTCCAAGCTCAGGTGGTCTCAGATGGAGATGAAGAACTTGTTGGGAAATGGAGCAAAGGCAACTCTTGTTATGTTTACCAGAGATCAGTGACATTTTGCCCCTGTCCTAGAGATCTGTAGAACTTTGAACTTGAGAGAGATGATTTAGGGTACCTGGTGGAAGAAATTTCTAAGCAGCAAAGCATTCAAAAGGTGACCTGGGTGCTGCTAAAAGCATTCCATTTTAAAAGGGAAACAGCATAAAAGTTCAGAAAATTTGCAGTTTGATGATGCAGTAGAAAAGAAAAACCCATTTTTTGAGGAGATATTCCTCAAAATATGGCTGCAGAAATTTGCATAAGTAACAAGGAGCCAAATGTCCTCAAGACAATGGGGAAAATGTCTCCAGAGCATGTCATAGGTCTTCATGGCAGCCCCTCCCATCACAGACCCAGAAGCCTAGGAGGAAAGAATGGTTTCATACGCCTGGCCCAGGGTCCCCATGCTATGTGCAGCCTAGTGACTTGGTGTCCTGCATCCCAGCCATTCCAGCCATTGCTTAAAGGGGCCAAGGTACAGATCAGCCCATGGTTTCAGAAGGTGCAAGCCCCAAACCTTGGCAGCTTCCACACAGTGTTGGGTCTGTGGGTACACAGAAATCAAGAATTGGGGTTTGGGAACCTCCACCTAGATTTCAGAAGATGTATGGAAATCCCTGGATGCCCAGGCAAAAGTTTGCTACAGCGGTGGGGCCCTCATGGAGAACATCTGCTAGGGCAGTACAGAAGGGAAATATGGGGTCAGAGTCCCTACACAGAGTCCCTACAGGGACACTGCCTAGTGAAGCTGTGAGAACAGGGCCACCATCCTCCCGACCTCAGATTCACTGACAGCTTGCACCATGCACCTGGAAAAGCCACAGAAGCAGGCTATATTCTGCAAAACCACAAAGGCAGAGCTGCCCAAGATTATGGGAACCTACTTCTCGCAACCGCATGACCTGGATATGAGACATGGAGTCAAAGGAGACTATTTTGGAGCTTTAGAATTTGACTGCTCCATTGGATTTCGGACTTACATGGGCCCTGTAGCCCCTTTGTTTTGGCCAATGTCTCCCATTTGGAATGGCTGTATTTACCCAATGCCTGTACCCCCCTTGTATCTAGGGAGTAACTACCTTATTATTGATTTAAGAGGATCATAGGAGGAAGGGACTTGCCTTGTCTCAAATGAGACTTCAGACTGTGGACTTCTGGGTTAATGCTGAAATGAGCTAAATGCTTTGGGGGGACTGTTGGGAAGGCATGATTGGTTTTGAAATGTAAGGACATGAGATTTGGAGGGGCCAGGGGCACAATGATATGATTTGGCTCTGTGTTCCCACCCAAATCTCATCTTGAATTGTACTCCCATAATTCTCATGTGTTGTGGGAGGGACCTGGTGGAAGATACTTTGAATCAGGGGGACAGCTCTCCCATACTGTTCTTGTGGTAGTGAATAAGTTTCACGAGATCCAACGTTTTTATCAGGGGGTTCCGTTTTGGCATCTTCCTCATTTTTTCTCTTGCCACCACCATATAAGGACTTTCACCTCCTGCCATGATTCTAAGGCCTCCCCAGCTATGTGGAACTGTAAGTCCAATTAAACCTCTTTTTCTTCCCAGTCTTGGGTATGTCTTTATCGGTGGCATGAAAACAGACTAACACAGCCAACAAACATATGCAAAAATGCTCAGCGTCACTAATGATCAGGGAAATGCAAATTAAAACCACAATGCAATACTACCTTATGCCTGCAAGACTGGCCATAATCGAAAAATAAATAAACAGTAGATGTTGGCATGGATGTGGTGACCAGGGAACACTTCTACACTGCTGGTGGGAATGTAAACTAGTACAACCACTATGGAAAACAGTGTGGAGATTCCTTAAAGAACTAAAAGTAGAACTACCATTTGATCTAGCAATCCCACTACTGGGTATCTACCCAGAGGAAAAGAAGTCATTTTATGAAAAAATAATTGCACACGCATGTTCATAGCAGCACAATTCACAATTGCAAGGGAACCAATTCAAATGCCCATCAATCAATGAGTGGCTAAAGAAACCATGGTGTGTGTGTGTGTATATATATATATATGATGGAATACTACTCAGTCATAAAAAGGAATGAGTTAACAGCGTTTGCAGTGACCTGGATAAGATTGGAGACTATTATTCTAAGTGAAGTAACTCAGGAATGGAAAATCAAACATCGTATGTTCTCACCGATATGTGGGAGCATAGGCATATGCAAAGGCATAAGAATGATACAATGGACTGTGGGGATTTGGGGGGAAGAGTGGGAGAGGGACAAGGGATAAAAGACTACAAATATGGTGCAGAGTACACTGCTCGGCTGATGGGTACACCAAAATTTCACAAATCACTGCTAAAGAACTTACTCATGTAACCAAATACCACCTGTATACCAATAACTTATGGGAAAAAAATAAATTGAGTTAAAACAAACAAATAAAAATTAAAATAAATAAATCTCCAATAGTCACAGCTTTTTAATACCAGACTCATGTCTCATTATCTACCGGCTTCTTTTGAGAACAATATTCCAGAAACTACAACTTCAGGTCTTTTTGTGATGTCATTAATCTGTACTTATTTTCTCTCTTACCTATGTGAGGTTTTTGTTTGTTTGCCTTTTTGTTTTGTATATTTGTTTGTTTTTAACTTGGTGGCTGCTACCTTGAAGTTGCTGGGCTACTATGGGGAGACCAAATTCTCTATCTAATCTTTTCCCTGAAGTTTTTTAGGTACCTGAGAGATTTTCAGGGTATTGATTTCTGAAGGCTTTCTTAAATCTCTCTCTCATCTAGGATCTCAAAGCAGTTGGCTTCTCCATCACTGAAAGGTCCTGAACTCCCTCTGTTCACTACAATGCTTTACTCATTTCACCTTTCTTATATCTTGCTGAAAGTCACCCATAGCACCCAGTACACATAGTTAATGTTCTCTTTTCCAACTACTTCCTTATACTTGCTAGTCTTCTATATTACCAAAGGTAGTAGTGTTAATATGTGTTTTACTCTGTATAACATAGATCACCATTTTCCCAGACTCCAGTAAAGTCTCCCTGCTACCCACTACCTGACAATGCGGCCAACAAAATATATTTCAGCTTTTGTTATGATAGCATCCCTCTTCCTATGCTAAATTTTGTATAATCAGAGTAGCAGTAAGTTTTGCTATCTTAAAAAATCAACCTTGTGACAAAAGTGTTTTTCTCACTCACACAATGTCCAATATGAATTTTTTCAATCCTCAAGAGCAGCTGTCTCAGACCTAGCTCCTTGTGCTCCACCATCTTAATGCAGGACCTTGCTAATTGCTGTCACAGGTAAAAAGATGCTGCTAGAAGTTATATTCTGACTCATCTATAGCTCAGACTAGAAATAACATAAGTATTTCTGCTCACAGCCCGGGGTAATATTGGTTTTATGGCTCCAGCAAGCTGCTTGGAGGCTGGAGAATATGGGAGAGCATGTGGCTGTTTGTGAGGACTCCATGACTTTTCCAAACCTCATTTGTAACAAATGTTTTGTGATACCCTCTTAACTTGCTTGAAAGCGATAAGCACAGACCATTTCACCTGCCTACAGATATAATACCTGTATTAGTTTGCTCGGCCTGCCATAACAAAATACCACAGAGGTTGGCTTAAACAGCAGAAATTTATTTTCCCACAGTTCTGAAGAGGGGAAGTCCAAGATCAAGGTATCCGTTCACTTGGTTTCTCCTGAGGCCTTTCTTCTTGGCTTGCAGAAGGTCTCCCTCTCACTGTGTCTTCACATGGTCTTTTCTCTGTGTGCACATCCCTAGTGAGTCTTCCTCTTCTTAAGAGCCCATCAGTCATATTGGATTGGGGTTCTGCCCTGATGATGTCACCAAACCCCTCAGTTACCTCTTTAAAGGCCCTATCACATTGGGGGTTGTACTAGAGTTAGAACTTTAACATATGAATTTGAGGGGAAAACAAAATTCAATCCACAAAAACATCAAAATAATCAGTATAATGTCCTAACTATAGTATAAAAGGAAAATTTTTAAAAGTAAATTTATGATAAAATCACATGTATTCCAATATATAATTTCTCAGACATCACTACATTGGAAGATATTTTGAAGTACTCAGGTGATTGCATCTACTTATAATGAAAATGTTTAGATTCAAGAAAAGAAAGATGATCAGAAGCCAACCATTCAAAGTAGTTGGAAGAAGAAAAGAACAGCAACATGAATAGCACTAGAATAAAACCTGGAAGATACATATTAATATACCAAAAATGTCTGTGTAAGATAAAGGAAAGAGAAAGATAACATTGAATAAAGTAAGGATAAAAGCCAAGATTAGTTATATGCTTTCAAAGTGGAAGAAATGAGTGAAAGTAGGATACCCTCACAAATAAGCTAGGCTGTACTTATAAGAGTGATGTTAAAAGCATTCTTTTGTTATGACATGAGATAGCACAAAAATATTATCATCTCTCCTGAAATCTCCCTACACATTGAAGCATGCATTTAGTCTGAAAATTTACAGAGACTCTAGAAATCATAGCTTTTAATAGATGAAAATAAAAGATCATTTTAAAAAACGGAATTTCAGTACAAAAGACTAAAGAGAACTAGTGTGCTAGGTCTTTGGAGATAGCATCAGAGTAATGTTGAAAAGCAACAGGATCCCAAAAGCAATAACTAATTTCATTATGCGATTTCCAATATATATATTTATCATTGTGTCACTAAAAAAGATAAAAAATATATGTGATGACTATAATGTGATCAATAATAATTTCATATTATTGATCAACACTATCTCCTCAAACAGAAGTCCTGATCCACCAGTTTCATAATAAACTCTCTTAAGAAACAATAAAATTTAGCAAAATTCTCACTCTTCATGTGATTTCATTAAATAATATTCAATTTTAGGTTTATTCAAAAGAATCCCTTATTTTCTCCATTGTGAATAAACATCACAGATAACAAAATAGTCCAGATTTGTTATTACGGTAATTTAATACCATAATCACTGTTGCTGTCAGTGAAATGATTCTCTGAAATGGTGAATAATTCATGGTGAAGTTCCAAACCAAAAAAAGTATAATCTTCACTGAATTAATATTGTAGTTTTCTTGGAAAATTCAGTATATAATAAAATCTTGTGAAAACTACGTAGTATTAACTTGTAAAATAGGTTTGCCCTTAAATGATTTTAAATAGGTGCTTAACCCATATGAGTGTCTGCCTGGGACATTTGAAAGTCATTCAGGACATACAAGACTGTTGAACAGGACTGTCCTGCACATTCCCGGAAATTAACCATGCCTGGACCTTACCTGCTAAATATCAGAAGCTTCCCACCATAACCGTGACAACCCAAAATACTACCATCAATTTCCAAAACACCCCCTGGGGGGCAGTGTAGCCCTGTTGAGAACCACTGTTCATCTCTAATTGGATACTGTTTTTGAAATCTCTGGAATTTATCTCTTTCTCCTCCATTATTCGTGTCACAGAACACTCTTTTTCAGGAAAAAGTCCTGAAATCTCTCAGAAAGGAACTCATGTCCCAAGCCTCAATGCCTTCTAGCCTACTATATACTTATTTCAGACTTACCTTTCTAAAATATAAATCTGAATTTCTGGTCAAGATGGTATATGATTTCACATAGAAGACCACCTTTCCTCCTCTTGCCTTCACTCCAAAATAGCAAAGATGTAATACAAGAAAATATGCAAACACGTATTTATCCTCATACAAATGACTCCAGAGGGAGAAGAAAAAAAAAAAAAAAAAACAGAGAACAAAAAATACAGGGATATAAGCAGGATATAAGCAGTAGCTCTGAAATCCAAAACAGGCAGATAGTTTTCACCTCTACTGTGACAACAAGGATTAAAGTCCCCAATCATTCTGGGGAAAGAGAGCAGACAGGCCCACTGAGTCAAGCCAGATTGTCCTGCCATGAGGGCTTCCCCAACCCATTAACCAAAGTCAGTGCATCACCACTATTGGAGGTCTTCACAGAGCCATTGCCTAGAGTGGCCAAGAAAGAACAACAGGAACTGGACCAAATTTCTTATTACTGATCAGCACTAGCTCCTCAAACAAAAGTCCTGATTCACCAATATAAAATTGTTTCTTAATGGGGAACCCTGCTGAAACCCATGGAAGCACCAGACACCAAGTCAGGAAGATGACAGAAAGGTGGGGAAGGCAGGGAAGAAACTTCTGCATAAGATGAACTTGCAAACTAAAATTCCAGAACACAGTCAAGCACGGTGGCTGACATCTGTAATCCCAACACTTGGGGAGGCCAAGGTGGGCAGATAGCTTGAGGCCAGGAGTTTCGGAGCAGCCTGGCCACAAGGTGAAACCCTGTCTCTACTAAAAATACAAAAATTAGCTGAGTGTGGTGTTGTACACCTGTAATTCCAGTTACTCGGGTGGGTAAGTCATTAGAATCGCTTGAACCCAGGAGGCAGAGGTTGTAGTAAGCCAAGATCACACCATTTCACTCCAGCCTGGGCAACAGAGTGCGACTTTTCTCAAAAACGAACAAACAAAAAAAAATCAGAACACATAACAGAATAAGACGAAAGATGGCCAAAATAACTGTAAAATATTCAACAAATGGGAAGACCCAATTCCAAGCAGATAAACAATAATCTAAAAGTCTTCTAGAAAAATAAATGTCCTTAAAATTCTCGAAAGTTTTAAAAATTGAATAACATCCCAAAAAGCCAAAATAAAAACTACATACAACTTAAGTAGCTATGCATCAAAGACAGGAGAGATTTTGAAAAAGCCATGAGAAACAAGAAAAGGATAAAGAGAGGATATGAATGGGAGGAGAAGCAGCCCTTAGTAATCCTAGGAATTAAAATTTTAATCATTATTATTAAAAAATTATAGATTATATAAATCCTAACCAAGGAGTATTAATGAATTGGAGGAGAATATAGAAAAATTAAATCAAAGCCAGCATAAAAATATGAAGATTTTTAAAATATGAAAAGGATTAATAGTCCTGGAAGATAGACTAAAACGTTCCGACATGACGCTAATCAGCATTCCAGACATGAAGATCAGTGAGAATGAATAAGAAGTGACAGTTGAAAATACACTGCTGGTGATTTTTCTGAATTGCAGAAAAAGGTAATCCTCACATAAAGAATATACTAATTACTGAATAGTATAGTTAAAAGTAAATACATACCTGGACATGCCTGGTATCAACACAGACAAGTAGAGCAGTGAAACAGATAGAAAGGGTTCCCAAGCAACCCCATTACTACATGGGCACTCAGTATGTGATACAGGGAGTGGTATAGATTTAGCCAATTGTTTTCAGCTTCGATAGTTTAGTGACTGTTGTATGAAAAGAAGAACTCTCACTTCATATTTTAATGCATTTATACTTAGGGATTTTTTGACAATTAAAAGAAAAGTGAAAATAAATTGCACTATTACTCCCCTAGAGTTTTCGTGTAATCCTCACTATGTGAGTCTCTAAAATGCCTTATGAAATAGCCATTCTAAAATTTTTCACACCAATATACCCTTAGGGCCATGTGAGGAAAACCATCCCATTTTTAAAGTAGTGATAAAATAGAGAGCATGATACCTGGATACAACTGAGAGACTAACAGAAGAATATTTTATGGCGAACATGGTGAAACCCTGTCTCTACTCAAAAAAAAAAAAAATCAGTCGGGCATGGTGGCATGCACCTGTAATCCCAGCTACTGGGGGCACTGAGGCAGGAGAATCACTTGAACTCGGGAGGCGGATGCTGCAGTGAGCCAAGATTCCGCCATTGCACTCCAGCCTGGGCAGTGAAACTCCGTCTCAAAAAACAACAAAACAACAACAACAACAACAACAAAAAAAACCAGAAGATAAAGCCCACTCTATGTTTTGTGGAAAGTTATTACAATTACTAAAAAAGACATAAAAAAGATAAAGGACAATCCACAGGAGAAAACTTAAGTCCCAACTCAAATAGTGCGCTAAAAAAAAAATCAGGGGACTAATTTATGATGTTAAAGAGAAAAAAGGCACTATTACTGATTTTTTTTTTTTTTTTACAAACTGTAAATGAAATAGAACTGAAGTGTTTCAGGCAACTCTAACAAAACTGTTTTTGAGTCTCTTATTTTTCTGCATTTTTAAACTTAAAATCAACTTTAAACATTATTATACAATGAAATAGAGCATCAGCATAGTCACGGCGTATCTGTGGTCTAATGAAAGAAATTTCAAGCAGACCCCTTCTTAGGAGAAATTTCCCTACCTGGAGATGGGTGCTTGGTTTAGGTACTGGAACATAGGGTATCAGACTTTCCACAGACCAAGACATTTGAAAGAAACCAAATATTTCACCCTAAAATATTTTTTGACGTATTTCAAGATGACTATTGAGAGGGCTGGAAATACAAGAATAGCTGAAAAGCTGTCTTTTGTGGGAGATTTGCATCTCTAGAGAAAGTGTGCACGGCTGCAGAGCAGCCAGGCTCTACCTAAAGACCTTCCATGTTTTGATCTGGGAAAGATTAACTGAGGTCTGAAAGAAACATTTATTTTGTTTCAGGGCTGCTTCCTGTGAGGTTTTGTCTGCATAACAAGACCACATTTGCTAACCAGGCCTCCTTTCCTCTCCCTTCCACAACCTGTTTTGCCATGACCCCAAACCCTATTTTTTTTCTATAATCTCAAGGTGATGTAAAGGTGTCAACAATCTTCATTTTCTCTGAGATCTTATACTGAGATATCATAAAGTCCTCCTGTACATGTTAATAAGTTTGTGTGCCTTTTCCCCTATTAAACTTTCTTTTGTGAGTTGATTTTCAGTGAACCTTTACAGAGTAAAGGAAAAGTTTTTCCTTGATCCTGACACATTTTACAGGGAAGAGGAGAAATTAGACAAGCTTCTAGAAGATAGTGTGGGCCAGCCAAAGAGGGGGAAACTTGGAAGAAATGCAATCACATTCACACAAAAAACATATTTGTTCCCAAAATTTACCTTCTTTCCCACAATCATAGCAGCAGTGGAGACGAGTCTGGAACCACAGTTCTACATACTCTCACAGTGATTAGATTACTGGAACATAGTTGGAGTGAATATAACGACAAAATTTAAAAATCAAAAACTGCAGCTTGGCCCCTTCCCAGCTCAAACATAGCTAAGATTTTAAAAAAGGCAGCTGTACTAGATATTGGAAGTTGGGCTAGTTGCAGATGAACTCAATCTAGTTAAAGCTGTGGCCCAATCTGGAACAACTCAACTATAAAAGGAATCTGAGCAATCACCTTGTCTGAGAGATGAAACGCCTCTATTGCTCTTCTTATCACGGTGTCTGGAACACAAACAGCCAATGGAAGCAGAACTACAGAAGACCGCATTACCTAAGTAGCAGAGAGAACTTTAAAACAACTATTGTTAATACATTAAATAATAATATAGTAGGTAAAGAGTATTTAAAGAGAGAAGAATCACATAGACTTCTACAACCAAAAAAAAAAAAAAAATACTGCATTTTTTCATTTCAAAATGTACTAGATAAGATTAACAGCAAATTGCACACACATAGTAGATAAAAGACTAAGTGAACTTGAAGACAGGCCAATCGAAATTACATAAACTGAGGAAAAAAATAAAATACTTTGTAAGGACAGAGTCATCTGCATTCTGTAAGATACACTTAAATAGTCTAACTTGTATAATTAAAGTCACAGAAGAGAAAGGGAATAAAACAAAAATATTTGGAAGAAATTGTACTATTTTGCACATTTGATGGGCAAGACCTCAAGCCACAGATGCAAGAAGCCCAACAAATCCCAAGCAAAATAAATAGTTTAACAGAAACCACATCTACAAGCATCATAGTCAAATTGCTAAATATGAAAGATAGAAGCAGCTACAGAAGAAAGTCACAGTGCACACACAAAAACAATGATAAGAATAATCGATGACTTTTCCATAAGAAACAATGGCAGAAGACAATAAAATGACATTTATAAAGTACTGGGGGGAAAACTATTTGCCTAAAATTCCATATCCATAAAAAATATATGTTAAAAACCAGGATGAAATAAAAGTATTTGCAGATAAAGGAAAGCTAAAATAAAGTTTCCCAATACTTTCATTTTACAAGTACTTTAAAAAGTTATTTAATTTGAAGGGAAATTATGCTATATGAAAACTTGGAATTACAAGGGGAAGTGAAAAACAGTAGAAATAGTAAATATGAAGGCAAATCAAAAATACTCTCTTATTTAATTTTTTCAAAAATAACTGTTTTACTTTAAACGTAAAAACTACAAGACTGCATTGTGAGGTTCATAATATAGATGGAAGAGTTATATATAATAAAACAAAGGAGAGGAGGCGTAAATGCAGGTTCTTTGATTGTGTGTGAAGTGATATAATATGAATTCAATGTAAACTGTGTTAAAGATGGATATTGTAATACATCTTTATTGTAATGTAACCATTTATTATGGGCTCCTAGAGCAAGCATTAATACATTTAAAAGAAGTATAGCTAAAAAGCTAATAAAGGAAATAAAATGGAACTTTTAAAAGCATTAGATTACAAGTACTTTAAAAAGTATGTAAAAGTACTTTTACAGTGAGAGGTGACAGAGCGCAGGCAGCCCTCGCAGCCCTCGCTCGCTCTCGGCGCCTCCTCGGCTGGGCGGCCAGAACCATTATGGCGGCACTTGAGGAGTCCTTCATCCCGCCGCTGCACTGTCGAAGCCCCTCTCTGAGCTGGCTGAGGCCAGAGCCTGGCCCCTCTGCTTGCTGGGAGGTGGGGAGACGCGGGCGGGAACCGGGGCCAGCGCGAGTTCCGGGTGGGCGTGGGCTCGGTGGGCCCCGCCCTCGGGGCCGGCCTGCGCTCTCCGCCGGGCAGTGAGGGGCTTAGCACCTGGGCCAGTAGCTGCAGAGGGTGCACCGGGTGCCCCAGCAGTGCCTGCCCGCGGGCACTGCGCTCCAATTCTCGCTGGGCCTCAGCTGCTTCCCCGTGGGGCAGGGCGGGACCTGCAGCCTCCTGCGCGGCGGAGCCTCCCTGCCGAGCGCCGACCCCGGTGCCCCTGCGCCCGGTCCCATAGATGGCCCAAGAGCTGAGGAGTGTGGGCGCATGGCGTGGGACTGGTGGGCAGCTCCGCCTGCAGCCTGGGAGCGAGATCCACTAAGCTCCTGAGTCTAGTAGGTACTTGGAGAACCTTTACGTCTAGCTAAGGGAGTGTAAATACACCAATCAGCACCCTGTGTCTAGCTCAAGGTTTGTAAATATGCCAATCAGTACTCGGTATCTAGCTAACCTAGTGGGGACTTGTATAACTTTTCTGTCTAGCACTCTGTGTCTAGCTAAAGGATTGTAAACACACTAATCAGCACTCTTTGTGTCTAGCTCAGGGTTTGTAAATACACCAATCAGTACTCTGTATCTAGCTCAAGGTTTGTAAATACACCAATCAGTACTCTATATCTAGCTAACCTACTGGGAACTTGGAGAGCTTTTCTGTCTAGCACTCTGTGTCTAGCTAAAGGATTGTAAATGCACCAATCAGCATTCTGTGTCTAGCTCAGGGATTGTAAATGCACCAATCAGCCCTCTGTCAAAATGGACCAATCAGCTCTCTGTGAAACAGATCAATCAGCTTTCTGCAAAATGGACCAATCAGCAGGATGTGGGTGGGGTCAGATAGAGGAATAAAAGCAGTCTGCCTCAGCCAGCCAATGGCAACCTGCTAAGGTCACGTTGCACACTGTGGAAGCTTTGTTCTTTTGCTCTTTACAATAAATGTTGCTGCTCACTCTTTGGGTCCACGCTGCCTTTAAGAGATGTAACACTCACCACGAAGGTCTGCAGTTTCACTCCTGAAGTCAGCAAGACCATGAACCCACCAGACGGAAGAAACCCCGGACACATCTGAACATCTGAAGGGAACAAACTCCAGACACACCATCTTCAATAACTGTAAGTCTCAGCGCGAGGGTCTGCGGCTTCGTTCTTGAAGTCAGTGAGACCAAGAACCCACCAATTCTGGACACAATAGTATTGAAAGTACTTTTAAAAGAAGTACACCTAACTCTTACTGAGGATAGCATTTATAATTTGTTTATAAAACTAATAATTATCAGTCTTCCATCACTGCTGTAACAAATTACCTCAAAAACGTAAGTGTATTATTTTATACTTCTGTATGTTGACACAATTCTCACTGGGCTAAAATTAAGATGTCAGCAGGACTGCATTCCTCTTTGAAGTTTATGGGAGAATTTGTTTTATTTTTCCAACTCCTAGAAACCATGCATCATTTCTTGGCTCTTGAGCACCTTCCTTCATTTTCAAAGACAGCAACTCTCTGACCATTTTTCTGGTCATCACATTTATCTCTGACTGACTACAGCTAGAAAAGCTTCTCTGGTTTTAAGTGTTTATGTGACTAGATTGGACCACCTTGATAATCTCCCCATATCAAGTCCTTAACTTGAATCACATTTACAAAAGTCTCTTTTCCTCATAAGGTAGCATATTCCTAGGTTCTAAGGATTAGAATTAGGATCTGCACCTTTGGGAGCCATTATTCTGCCTACCACAATTGGCAAGGTAGTAGGACACAAACACAGCCTCAAGTCTAGAAATAGAACTAAGCCAATAGCTGGCTTGGTGATTGGATCTGCAATATCACCAAAATTATATCAGTGTAGAGGCACCAAAATACATTAAAACACTTGGTTCTCACTGGGAACCTGGAGCCTATGTGGAAACATAAAAACACTTATTAGAGAGGAGCAAGCAGAGGAGGAGATAAAAGGGGGAAAGAAACTACCATTCAAAATGAGGCTAAAAATCAAAATACTAGGACCACAGCTAACGCTCAGAAAGACAACCAGAAAAAATGCATAATCGGAATGTCAATTTACTGGAGGTAAAATTAATTTTTTTTTAAAAACTGACAATTTGTAATCAATAGAGTAAATTGACAAGTGAATCATATCCATGAAAAAAGAATTAAAATCTAAGACATTCAACTTTCAAAAATAAAATAAAAACATGTATTACTTAAAATAAGTAATTACATTTTTAAGCGACACAGAGGTGAAAGTGTGTCCAATGTAAATCTCATTGGAATATAAGAAAAGCATGAAAGAAACAATGCAGAAGTAGTATTTACAAAGATAATTATTCAGAAGAACAAAATCATAATAAAACTGTAATTGTCAAAGATGAAGAGTCCTAAAAGCTGAAATAAATAACCAATTACCTTTGAAATGAACACAAATTAAACTCACAATGAGCATTGAAATTGCATTACTAAACTAGATAAGGGCAATACAAGAAAAGAAAATTATACAATAATTACACTCAAGAACACAGATGCAAAAATTCTTTTAAAATATAGCAAACAATAAAATTTAGCACTGTGCTTTTATTTTTTTTTTTAAGAAGTGTCAGGTAAGAGCATTCGGAATACTCCAAGTCCTGATTACACAGAAACTTTAATCACTTATTATTTGAACCCCCATCATCATGTTCTAATCTGCCTTGTAAAAGGAGGAACATGTAAGGATTCTCCCACCTGATGATCAGCACAATGTTCTTAAAAGGACATCATAAACACATAGGGTTCACCCAAGGAGTGCAAAAATGATGTGTCTTTAGGAAGTCTATTAAATTTAATATACCACATTAACAGAATAAAAGAGAACTAATATGTACAATTCTCAGTTATTCACATATAGCAACTCAATAACAAAAACTATTTGGTAAAATGTGATCTCACTATATTAAAACAAAAAACAAACAAACAAAACTACTAGCAAACAAAGAAGGGACTGAAACTTTTCTAATCTGATGTATTATTGAGGCCCAGTCAATAAAATAGATCCCATACCAAGTTGTCCTGTTTCAGGAATTTAACATAGGGAACTAGTTACAGAGGTGTGGAGAGAGCGCAAAGTCCTAAAAGGTGACAGACATTAATGAAGCAGGAAGCTATAACATTCCTAATGTGAGGTACAAAAGGAGGAGGTAATGTAGGTAGATGCCAAGACCTAAGGCTACCAGTCAAGGGCTGGATGTATATAAAGACTCTCTGGTGTGAATGAGGACCATGGAAAAAGGAACTGTCTCTAGGAGGAGATGGAACTACTGTCAGATACTACCTAAAGAAGCATCAAGAGTAGGAGATAAACTTCCCAACTTCACTTTTTCTTCCACTCCAGTCTCCTAACAGTGCATTCTATTGGCCAAAGTTAGCCGAAACCCAGTTGGGAGTGTCTGGGAGATGTAGTTTGCAGGAAAAAGGCAGACATCTAAGAACAAAGAGAGTAATGAGCAACATAACTTGATAAAGGATATCTATTAACAAGCCAAACAAACTTTGAAGACATTTCTTTCACATTAGAAACAAGACACGAATATATTCATCACGACTTATATTCAACAGCCTATTGGAAGACCTAGAAAAACAAATGAAAAGATAGTAATAATAGGAAAGGAATATAAAAAAAAAAAACCCTTATATCCTGACAATGTAATTGTCCACACAGAAAATCTAGGATAATTCTTAATCCTACTATTCAAATTAATGACAGAGTTCAGAATATATAATTAAGTCAATGAATGAAATAAATTGCTGAATATATAATAAAGTCAATGAACAAAAATAAGCTTTCTGGTGGTATGGCTAATGGGTACAAAAGAATGGAAAGAATAAATAAGACCTAGAATTTGCTAGCACAACAGGATGACTATACTAAAAATAATTGAATCGCTTTTCTTAAAATAACTAAAAGGACATTAATATAAATGCTTGAGGTGATGGATACCCATTTACCCTGATGTGATTATTACACGTTGCATGCCTGCATCAAAATATCTCATGTAACCCATAAATATATATACCTATTATATACCCACAAAAGATAAAATGTAAAAAAACAGCCATTGTATTACCATTAATAAGGAATTACAAAATGTAAAAGAAAAAGATACCATTCTCTATAGCAATACATCAAAGGGTATTTAAAAATAAAATTAACACAAACCATGCAAGAGATTTATAGAGAACTTTAGAAGACATTATTGAAGATATGGTTAAAGGAATAGTGATACTGTATTTATGAATCTCAGGAATCAAGACCTGAAAAATGTCAAAAGTCCCCAAGTTAATATAAAAGTTTAATGTAATTCCAATTAAAATCCTAACAAGGTCTTCCATGCAATTTGATAAGTTTATCCTACGAAAATATGAAAGATCAAATGGGCAAAAATAATGAAGAAAAAATTAATGAATAAGGACTAAAGACCACATATGAAAACATTTATTTTAAGGTTTTGTCATTTAAGCTAGGAGAGCATTGGCAGAGATAAACTAGCAGACCAGGAACAGAATAGAATCCAGCAAATAGACACAAGAATATGTAGACTAGATATGTGTTAGAAGTGGTATTGCCAATAATTCAGTAAATGGGGCTATGATAATTGGTTATCCAAAGGTAAAACATTAATAATATGCTTATCCTATGCCATACTCCAAAATAAATCCCAAGGAATTAAAGCCAAAATGTTAAAAACAATTTTTTTAATGTTTAAAAGAGAATATAGAACATGTTTATAACCTTGTTATAAAAAAGAATTTCTTAAACAATACAAATTGCATAAACCACAAAAGAAGATATTAATAAAGTAGACTTTAATACAGCAAAGGTTAAAGTCTGAAAGAAGGTATTTGCAACATGTCACTGAAAAAGAACTAGTACCTAGAATAAATGTAAGAATTCCTGAAAATTAATAAGAATAATGTTAACAGACAAATTTTAAAATAGGTATGGAATTGGAACATATTCAAGTCACAGAATAGGAAATCTAAATGGCTAACAAACATGTGAGAAGATAAGCAAACTGACCAACAACCAGAAAAACACAAAATAAAAGAGTAACTTACCATTTCCCACCCATAAAATTAACGAAAACGTGGCAACCTGCCAATACCAAGGTTTGGCAAGTATGTTGAGAAGCAATCACAGAATTATAAAATTGGTGCAAATATCTTGAGAAGCAACTTGTCAATATCTAATAAAGTTGGTTTACATACCTTGCATAACAAACTACTCCAATAGCCAGTGATGTAAAGCAGTAATTATGCTCACAGCTCAGTCAGAAAAAGGATGAATGTTACCATATATTCATATAAAGGCCTACTATGTGATGCTTTAAATGAATGAGCTAAAGCCATATGTATCAATGTAAACAAATATCTAACATGTATTTGAAGGGAAATAAGTTGCTAAAGAATGACATTTAATATAATACCATTTATATAAATTATAAAACCATGAAAAACAATGTTCCAGGTTGCTTAAGATGAAATACTTACATGGTAAAAAGTCATGCGCCAGAGAAATAAATACTAAATTCAGGATAAAGGTTACCTTTGAATAAGTAACAAAAGAAAATAAAACTAAAGAAGGGCATACAGGGTATGGGGATCTTAACTCTACAATGTTTAATTTCTTTCTTCATGATGTTTTTGAAGAAAAGATAGCTGAAGAAAACATGCCAATATCTTAAGACGTGTTAAAGCTTAGTTATATATGTATATCAGCTCATAATATTATTTTGTAGATTTGAAATATTTCTTAATTTTAAAAAAGAACTAAGATATATAATTATACCCTACAACTAAAATGCTAAAAACTTATACATACTCAGGTAACAAGAACTTTACGCGAATATGAGAAAATGTAAGCAGAGCTATTGAGAGAATATTTTCCCATTTTAATTTTCATTGCCGTTGTTACAATACATTTTTACAATAAATAGTTACATAAAAGATCTACAGAATTTATGTAGGTAAACAGAAAAAAGTTAAAAGATCATTGGGTGAAATTCACGGTTGTTTTGGTTTTTATCCTCCCCTAAAAATATTTAATCAAAATATAATACATTGTAGTAGATTTAGCTCAATCTTAGATAATACTTTATCTGATCAATTAATTTAAGTAATCAACATAGATTAGTCTAAGTAGAAGACCATCTTTTCAAAAACATCTACAATATATTATATCCTTTTTTATTGGACTACCCATACATACTCTTTAGTCTATAATCTACAGATGCAGTCTTTTGTCCATAGAATATTAAATAAAATGTTAAATTTGAACCAAACATGGCAAGAGCATTTTCATGGCCCCGTGTGTTTATTATAATAGCCTGTCAGACAAGCAGATTCGCTGACACAAAAACATCACTTCCAGAAAAGTTATTTTGGGAAAGCCCATGGATATTCCAACGGTTTCAAATTCCACAGTAGTCCCTCTAGACAGTTAATCAGCACCATATTTTATGTCACTCCTTCAGGCATCTGTGCTAGAACCTGTATCAGCCAAAAGTCTATTTGCTTGTATAAAAACCTAAGTAATAGTTTGAGGTCATGCTGGGAGAACTCAGAGCCAATAAATTCAGCCCCACTGTACTTATGTCATGGCCTGCAGATGATAGTGCTGGCCCGAGGTGCCCATTTACGGTCCAACTGTGCAACAGACATATGAGAAAACACCGCAAAAGTTAAAAATACCCATTCCGTTATGTGTTTTCTTATGACCCAGTCACCACACTTGGAAGAGTCAACCATATTGTCAAGAGGAGACTGGCTTGGCTTGAGACAAGAACTGGGTGTGCCCAGCAGTGCAAGGATGCCACCAGATGGGAAGCCGTAGTTGACTTCAGAAAAATATGTATCAGGAGTCAAGTAGAACCCCAGTCACAGCGTGAGGTTCAAGGGCACAGCTTAAAGCCCTAGTGATACAGTAGACTGAGAAGAAAAAAGCCAGAACACAGAAGAAAAATAAGTTTAGCACCAACCAGTTTGTAAGGCAGGACCTGGGGCACAGGGATCAAGTCATTCAGGTGTCAATTGTTAGACAGATCTTTACTGAGGACCACTGTGTGCCAGGCTCTGTTCTGGGTGCTGGGCACAAGGACCTACTTTTTTTTTTTTTTTTACCAGGGCCTAAGAATTACTATACTTTTATATGCAGGTAAGGTTATTGAAAGTCTACAAGATACTGGCAACAGAGATTGTTACTGGTGAATTAAAGATAAGAATTAGGCATTAGTGAAAAAAGTCAAGTATATTTTACCTTTGCAATCTTCAGTAATACTTCACTTTATTACTATGAGCTTATATTAGCTTAAGCGTAGTTTATAAGTATGTCATTTCTTTAAAATAAAGTTATTGCTACACAATCACATTTTCAGATGTGTGAACTGAGGCCTAGAGACATGAAGTGACATAAATTTACATGTCAAATTAGTGCTAGAGCCAATGGTAGAATTTGGGCTCCGTTGTTCCAAGCAGCGTTTTGTTTTATGTTTTTGTGTTTGTTCTGTTTATCTTTACACCTTTGGATCAAGATATATACTGTAAATATAAATATATTGAACTGGATGTGGGCAGATTCCAGGAAACATTTTCTTAAATTTTGAGAATTAGGAGAGGAAACTCTTTGATCTGTTATAAATTGCTTTTTAGGCATATTTTTGTAATGTTCTATTTTAAAGACCAAACACCTCTGTTGGTTTTAATAATCACATTTATTTCTGAATTCTATAAATAACTGCAAAGTAATGGGAATAGCATTTAGCCAATATTGCAGAAACATATTATTTAAGATTTGGTAGAGAGCTTCCATTTTATAAGAACACAAACAACAACATCAAAGCCTCGCTCAAGAAAAATTTGTTGAAACTTCTTCAAAACTTGTCTCTAAAATGTCAGAAACAAGTCTAATTTGCCAAGTCCTGCTGTCCAACTGGGACTTTGCACCATTTTTTCCTGTCATATTGTTCCTGGGCTACATCAACCTTCACACTCTCCCTCTGTGTTTGCCACTAGGTTTCCTCAGCTGATTTCAGTCAATAATGATTGCATTCAAGAAGCCCTGCCCTCGTTCAGCTTTCAGGAATACTTATTGATTTGAGATTCTCGTTTTTGCTTTTGCTTTAAATCCTCAGCCTTAATTTGTCTATGTTTTTATCTTCTATCTAATCTTATTTCTTGATGATTACATTTAGTCAGATAAAATTGTAATTTCATAGGCTGTATTTAAGATTCACAAATGTCATTACATTTTTCTTTCTGTTTTTCTTTTACTTAATGTTAGTCAAACTTAAGTGGGGGCAGGGTGCGGTGGCTTACACCTGTAATCCCAGCACTTTGGGAGGCCGAGGCGGGCAGATCACCTGAGGTCAAGAGTTCAAGAGCAGCCTGGCCAACATGGTGAAACCATCTCTAGTAAAAATACAAAAATTAGCTGAGTGTGGTAGCGCACACCTGTAATCCTAGCTACTCGGGAGGCTGAGGCACGAGAATCACTTGAACCTGGAAGGGGGAGGTTGCAGTGAGTGGAGATCATACCACTGCACTCCAGCCTGGGAGACAACGCAAGACTCCGTCCACTCCCCCCCACAAAAAAATAAATAAAATGGGGATACTGGAAATGACTAAAATGTATAGAGTCCTAGATTCAATGCAAGCAATCAGGGGAACTCCTAGCAAGGGCATGAGATGACATCAAGTGAGCATGGCAGGAGGCCTCAAGTGGGAAATCCAGCAAGTGGGTAAGATTCAGTATTCGGAAGCAGGAAATAGAATAAGCAATGATCAAGAAAGGAAGGCTGTCAGAGAGGTCCAGTAGCAATCACACTAAAGATATAAGAGTACCATATAGGAAATAATGATTATGAATGTTCACTGCCTACCCGATGTCTATTTCCACTCCCTTTCTTTGCAAAAAGAAAAAAGAAAGAGAAGAAGGAAGAAAAGGAGGAGGGGAAAGAATAAGAGAATTAAAAAGAAAAAGAAGGAAGAAAAAAGAAGAAAGGTAGGAAATAAATAAGTGTTGTTTCAATAGTGATATCCCAGGTAAATGCTTTTATTTTTCAGCCTTTCTTATAGCGAGACATGGTTGTGTGGCACTGACTGCCTGGAAAATTGCATTAAAGGCCCAAATTCTTCACTGTTCCTGCGGCTGTGTGGTTTGTCATGGAAATTTGCTGTGCTCTCCAACTCTGACTCTGAGTTCATCCATGTAATTTGTTTTGGCCAACAGAATGATCCTTGCCAATTCTAAGCCTTGACTTTCAAGAGGTTTCAAGAGGCTTTGCATATGTATATTTGCTTAATCTTGCACCTCTGCTCTGCTGGGATAGTCTCCCAGTTCCAGGAAGAGGAAAAGAAAACGATGATGCAGAGCTGACACTTGAATAAAGGTGCCTCAACCAAACCCAGCTTCATCCAGCCTACAGCACGGTTTCCAGCTAACGTGCAAATGTTTAAGGGAGCTCAGCAGAACTCAGCAGACACACTTCCATTAGCATGGCCCTGATTAGCTGAATCCCAGATCATGATGTGTGTTTATTGTTGTATGTTACTGAAGTTTTGTAGTTGTTTGTTATGCATCAAAAACTAACTAATATACTGATAAATAAGACGCATAGAAATCCGATAGCAGAGGAAGGAGAGATATTAAGAAAAACTTTGTTCGCCAAAACAAGAGTACTCCATTTACTCTTTCCCCATCTCTCTGCCTTAAATCAGACTTAATATCTGAAGATGCAACAGTCATCTTGTGATCAAGTGTATATGTATAAAGATGCTAAAGATTAAGTAAAAAGATAGAAAAGCTCTGGTCTCTGATGGCATTGTGATGCAGTGTACAAGTCCTGGTTTATCTAATTCTGGATTAGGTATGAGAAATGGAATATAAAACTCTGATTTGTTAAGCCACTGTATTCAAATTTCTGTTATAGATAGCAAAAAACATTCTTAACACAAGAATCAAAGCATGACTCCATTTCTGGATGGGGCATATGGTGGAAACAAATAGAAATATACCAGCAAGTAGAAACAAATAGCAAAGGATAGAACGGGAAGCAGAGGAGACCTGACACCAGACCACAGTTCCTACTGTTTTGGAATTCATTCTTTCCAGTTCGTAGTGATGGGACTGAGCCCAGAGAAAGGGAAGAGTGAAGCACAACTGTAGAATCCTACAGAAATAGGGACACAAACAAATCATTATATTAATATTATCAGGTTTAATTTGATCAATTGGCCACACGTTTTAGGACCTTAGGCTATTTGGGGCCTCAACCTTTTTCATTTCTTCTTTTAAAAACATTTCATTACTCTTTTTTTTTCTAATACTTTTTCTTTCCCTTGTTCTTTTGATATCTGTATCCCTTTGAATTAGCATTGTTTTCATGGCATTTTTTTTATCTGTCAGTCCCATTATCCATTAAATACAACCCTTTGTGCAATGAAATATGTACTTTTACAAATAGAATTTAATTCTTTAAAGTAGCACAGAAATGGCATAGCATGTTTTCATGACAAATTGTAAAAACTGAATAATAACTTATAGTAACCAAAGAAAAGACAAATTCTTCCTAAAACCAGCTGAAATTTTACATAAAATCTTTCCGCGATTTACAGCACAAAAGAATTGTTATGAGTTTCTTAAAGCAATTTTAAGAAACCAATGTGGTATAAATGTGTGAAAATACAAGTCAAATGTGGGCAAATATTTGAGAAATGACACAATGTAAAGCTTTTCCTGTCCCTTTTGCCAACATACTTTCCTGTAACTGGCCTGCCCTCAGGCTACTGGACAAGTAGCCCCAACTTTCAAAAACTATACTAATTCTTCAACCTGCCAGATGATTTAATAATGTTCTCTCCAAACATGGTTAATGTACAAAAAGACAAAGAGTTGATATTCAGATCCTTTTGTTGTTGTTATTCAAACATAATGGTTGGGATTTCATTAACACAGAAGAATTTATTGAATATGCTCTGTGTGTTCACATTTGAGCCACAGCAGGGAAGAAAAACAGCAACGTCCATGTGATTTCTTCTTGCTGCCTTGGGACATTGGGGCCTTTGAGGATAATAACACGATAAATATAGGATAACTCTAATGGGTATAGAATTGAATTTCTACATAGTTAAATGGATGTATTAATTAGGTTTCTTTGGCTGCAGGCAACAGAAAGTAATTCTTGGTAACTTGGTGGGAGAGAAAGATACTAACAATCTATGAGGATAGGTTGGGCGTGGTGGCTCAGGCCTCAGTTCACAACCTGCCTGGCCAACATTGTGAAACCTCGTCTCTACTTAAAATACAATATTAGACGAGCGCGGTGGTGTATGCCTGTAATCTCAGCTACTCAGGAGGCTGAGGCAGGAAAATCGCTCGAACCCGGGAGTTGGAGGTTGTAGTGAGCTACACTGCACTCCTGCCCGGTAGACAAACTGGGTGAGACTGCGTCTCAAAAAAAAAAAAAAAAAGAAAGAAAGAAAGTCTATAAGGAGAGTTCAAAAAATTGAACAAAAAGATACATAGAACAAGGCTTCGGGAAGGGCAGGAGTTCGGGAAGCTCCAGGGATCTTAGTAACAGTAATTAATATGCTATTTCTTGAGAGTATAAGTACCAAGAATAAATCAGTTCCAACTGGTTGTTCAGGAAAACAGCATCCAATGCCTAGGGGAAGACTAAGGTACCACTTGCAAAGGGATTGAGGGAGTTCCCCCAAAGGAAAGTTAAGGGCTATTTTAAAAATAACAACCCAAGAATGTTGAGCAAAATCAAGAATGTCACCATAATGATAAAATTACAAAGGCCCAGATAATGATAAAATTACAAAGGCCCAGATTTCCCCAGGTGCAGGTTAGGAGAATAGAATGTTACAGAGAGATCTAAGATGAAAACAGAGTTTGCATTCTTTTTTTTTTTTTTTTTTTTTGAGTCTCGCTGTGTTGTCCAGGCTGGAGTGCAGTGGGCAATCTGGGGCTCACTGAAACCTATGGCTCTCTGGTTCAAGCAATTCTCCTTCCTCAGCCTCCCGAGTAGCTGGGATTACTGGGCATGCACCACCACGCCCAGTTAATTTTTGTATTTTTAGTAGAGATGGGGTTTCACCATGTTGGCCAAGCTGGTCTCGAACTCCTCACCTCAAATGATCCACCCACCTCGGCCTCCCAAAGTTCTGTGATTACAGATGTGAGCCACTGTGCCTGGTCGGAAGTTTGCATTCTATTCAAGGGATTCACCTACTTTATTCCTCCTGATATAAAGGACAGGAAGTAATATGTGTAAAAGAATTTCCAATTTCAAAATTAGCACAAATCATCTCTAGAGAGCAAAGGGATACAGTTAAGCTTCTGCAATTGTTCTTCCTTGGAAATACTAGTTTTTAAAACTTTTCTCCTTTGAGGACAGAATAGTCATGTAACTTTCACATTGGAAATGGATAGTTTTATTATATCATCTATATAAGACAATTTCTAAACCTTTATTTTTATAAGTATAAGCTAAAAAGCAAATTGGGCTACATTTTATAAAAGCAAAGTTATTATTTCATTAAACTGATGGGAGATAATTAAATGCAGAGATTAGCACAATTAGAATAAATTAATAATTGTTTTATTATTCTTCTGGATCCAAATCAGTATTTCCATATAGTAACAGTGGAATGCACAGTCAGTTATTAAATGCTAAGTCAATTAATCATGTTAAAGGTGCTGATTTAAATGCCAAAATAATTAACGTGACCTTTCATTTATCGAGAACTGCTGGCATTTTGAAAAGATTTAGAAAATACTGTTTTGAACATACTTCAAGACTCTTAGGAATCATTTGAACTTGTTTCTTTTAAAGATAGTCTCCTCCTCTAATGAAATATTACAAAAAGAGTTAAATGTTTTTCTGGAGGAACATTTAAGCATCCCTCCAAATTGAGAGAATCGTGTTAACAGTCAAAAACTGTTTTGAAGATGGACTGTGTGTGCGTGTGTGTGTAAGTGTCTCAACTACAACATAATTTAAAATTCTGTTACATCTGGACATAAACTTCAAGGGAGGGAAGAAGTTTCACCAGAAACCTACTTTTTAGGAAATGTTTAAGAGCTAACTCATCCTAAAGGTGGCAAAAGTGAAATGAGCAGGGCCATGGCAGGCGTGATTCTAAGGCAGCCCCTGAAGACTATCTGCCCTGATTCTTGGACCTGTGAGTACGATGAGCTAACGTGTCTGGATTGTTATCTTATTTGGTGAAGGGATTCTGTAGACATAGTTAAAGTTACTATTACCAGTTCACTTTGAGTTAATCAAATGCGAAGTTATTCGAGTGGGCCTAATCTAATCACACAAACCCTTGAGAGGCAAAAAATTTTGTTTGGCTGGTGGCAGAAAGAGAAATCAGGAAGTCAAAGCACGAAAAGAAATCTATACACTATTGCCAGCTGTGAGGATGGAGGGGGGACCATGGTCAAAACTTGGAGGGAGACCATGAGGAGTGACAGTGACCCCTGGTGGACAGCCAACAAGGGAATG